>NC_069499.1:778759961-779034961 GCF_027579735.1 Bombina bombina | reverse complement strand
CGGTCGGCAGATTAGGGGTTAATAAGTGTAGGTAGGTGAAGGCAACGTTGGGGGCGGCAGATTAGGGTTAATAAATATAATATAGGGGTCGGCGGTGTTAGGGGCAGCAGATTAGGAGTTCATAGGGATAACGTAGTATGCAGAGGTCAGCGATAGTGGGGGCGGCAGATTAGGGGTTAATAAGTGTAAGGTTAGGGGTGTTTAGACTCGGGGTACATGTTAGAGTGTTAGGTGCAGACTTAGGAAGTGTTTCCCCATAGGAAACAATGGGGCTGCGTTAAGAGCTGAACGCTGCTTTTTTGGGGGGGTTTTTTCAGCTCAAAATTCCCCATTGTTTTCTATGGGAGATTCATGCACGAGCACGTTTTCTATGGGGGAATCGTGCACGAGCACGTGGTATTGAGAGTTGCAGTGGCGGTAAATATGCCTGTACGCTCCCTTTTTGGAGCCTAACGCAGCCCTTCTGTGAACTCTAAATACCAGCGGTATTTAAAAGGTGCGGGGGGAAAAAAGCCAGAGTTAGATACGCGGGTCGTTACCGACAAAACTCTAAATCTAGCCGTGTGTTAATTGTTTTTTTACACACTATTATGACATAAAAATAGGCCAATTTAAATAAAAATATAAAGAAAAAGATAATAATCAAAAGGGTTTAAGCATAATATACGACCACATGAAACAATATTATGTTAGTACTAGGAGGCAAAGAATATATACATATATATGAGATGCAAGGATATACACATTAGATGAACAGGTTAACATCGGCTTCCATATTTATTCCAAGTGGATGTTTGGTGCGCAAAGTGAATATCCACTGCGCTTCCTTATAACACAATTTATATTCCCTGTCACCCCCTCTCTTATGTCGGGGGATATGATCTATAGCTTGGAAAGATGCCAGTGATTAATCTGCTGCATGCATATTTTTGAAATTCTTGACTACTGGTGTGAAGACATCGGGATTGTCAATATCCCTGATGTGTTCAAGAGCTCTCTCTCTGAGCATCCACTTAGTTTTCCCAACATATTGAATCTGGCACCCCCTACATGTCAAGAGATAAACTACAAACGTGGAATTGCAGTTTAAGTGGTACCTAATCTGATAGTTCATGTTAGAAACTAAAGAGTTAAACGATTCACTCTCTGTGACATAGTTACAGGTCTTGCAAATTTTAGATTTGCACTTGTAAAAGCTTATTCTAGGGAAGGGATTAATTGTGAGACCTGGGGCTCCATGTACTAAGCTGTCAATTCATCCGTCATTGTAGACGCGGATAAACTCGCCGTTACTCGCCGCGGGCGAAATGGTGTCCGTTGTCGCTATGTACTAATAATCCCCCAATAAATAGACACGTCAAATGTGTCTAATTACAGTGAAAAATGGAGAGGTAGCGAGGTTTGGCGGATAAGTACGCTCGCAATTTTAAAGATGCGAGTTTGAACATAGTTGATGACTTTGTCATATCAGTTTGCGAGTTTTGACGCGAGATTTGTTGCTGGTAGCTCGCTGACTGCTTAGTACATGGAGCCCTAAGTCATCATTTTTTATGTCAACCATATATTTTTCACTATTTGCAACTATACTGCTCGCATCCAACTGCACACAGCAGATTCAACAATAAAATAACATAAAAAAAATTAATAAACAATAAATAACAGTGCACAATAGGTTTGAAGACCCAAAAAGGATAAGAGATATAAAACCTTCTGTCTCTTCCTCTTTAAAGCGACAATAAATCTTAGCATTTTTGAAATGCTAGCATTTACCAGTGGAACAAATAAAGAGGACTTTCTGTCATGAAGTACAAAATACTTCATGCTGAAAGTTCCTTTATTTGTCGGAAGTGATCGCTGCGCTGAGCTCCTCAGGCAGCCCACAGCAGAAAGCTTTTTTTCAGTGAGGTGACTTTTCCACCACTTAGCCAATAGCCTTGCAGGGCAGCTGGCATTATACCAGATAGCTAGCATTCTAGTGGCTCAAATCACCTCAGTGATAAAAAAAAGTGTTCTTTCGTGGGTTGCCCGAGGTGTTCATGGTGGCTAACGCTGCAGACAAATAAATGAACTTTCAGCATGAAGTATTTTATACTTCATGACTGAAA
The DNA here is from genome assembly GCF_027579735.1 of Bombina bombina. Lineage (NCBI taxonomy): Eukaryota > Metazoa > Chordata > Amphibia > Anura > Bombinatoridae > Bombina > Bombina bombina. Next base: position 779,032,856 of record NC_069499.1, on the reverse strand, counting down.
ATCCCCTTTATTTGTTGATCTGGTAAATACTAACGTTTAAAAAACACTAGTTTCTTTCCTAAGATATGGTGAGTCCATGGCTTGAGTAGTTACTGTTGGGAATATCACTCCTGGCCAGCAGGAGGAGGCAAAGAGCACCACAGTTAAACTGCTAAGTATAACTCCCTTACCCACAACCCCCAGGCATTCTCTTCACCTTCGGTGCATGGAAGAGGTGAAGTTTAGGTGTCTGAAGAAAAATTTTGATTTAATCTACAAGCACGTTTTGGGGTCTAGCCATATTCCATGTCATTCCTTGCAGTCGGGTAGTGGTGGCTTTAAAGCAGTTAGGAACTTGTAAAGAGGTACTTACTGCGTTTTCCTAACAATTGCTGCCCTAGTTTAGAAAGCCAGAGTTGGCTACTCTGTTCTTTCTTATTCAAAGGTATCTGTGAGGAACTGTGTCCTCTCATACCTTGTAACTCTCTACATGCTGGACAGCGGAGCAGGTAAGTGCTTTTTCTTCTAGTTGGGGAGACCATGCACTTAAATTGAAAGACACTGCTTTTTGGGACATAGATAATCCTGTTGTATGGGTTACACTGGGGCATGAAGCAGGCACTGTAGCATGTGTGAGACTAACATTTAAACTCTTAAACAAAAAGGGTAAAATGTTTTTATTAGGCTTTATTTTTGGACACATATTTACTTGATAAAACAATACAAGTTTAATCTGAAAGTAAGGCTGAATTTTCTATTTGAGCAGCTTATTCATTTCCCCTTTGCTTTATAATATAACGATGCAACATTTTAAACTGTCAAGTTTGAAAAAAAACTGATATTTATGTTACTCATTGTACCAGGAAGCTATTTTTGGTGCCCCTCTGTGTCTCAGCAGTAATTTGAGCTCAGCTGTTGCGGTCACATGACCGGCTTTACTTCATAATGTTTCTGAGGAAAAAGTTATTTTTCTCCATTTCTGGGTGATCCAGTCTTAATTGGTAGCGGTAAGGCACCTCAGTAATTGAGGTGTGAGGTTGCCTGAGGGGTATTTTAGAAGTTTTTTATTCCAAGTTCTTTTTTATTGAGGAAATTAGAAGAAAACTTACATAACATAATCAGCCAATACAAACTTGGCACAAACAGTCTGGTTCATGTACATTATCAGATTACAAATAGCCAATATACAGTAAGGCGGAAAGAAAGAAAGGGGGCTAGGGGGTTGAAAAGAAAATAGAGAGGGGCGAGGAGGAAAAGTGTACAAAAGATTGAATAAGATAAGATAGAGATGTTATTAGTTCATTTCTGTATTAGCAAAGGTCATATAAAGTTGTTAGGGTTAGGTTTAGATTATGTCTGGGTCAAAATGTATGGTCATAGCTAGGTCTCAGTAGATGAATTGTTGGAGGGTGGTAGAGCAATGTCATCGTAGGCAACTGTTGCGTCGAGAATGGGTTTAAGGTGCTGTTCCCACATGTTCTGAGCGATTATAAAATGGTCTCTGTTATCTAGTCTGTAAGCCCTGTATTCCTCTAGTTCTAAAAGGTCTGAAACTTTGACTCTCCATTCTATAAGAGTGGGTGGGTCTGGGGACTTCTAATTTTTAGCAATAAGGTATTTGGCACTGTTTGTGAAGATGCGAAACAGGGTAATGTGTGATTTGGAGGGGAGCTTGATATTCTTATTTAAGAGAAATAGTAATGGGTCGCAGGGTAGTACTTTTTGGAAAACTGACTCTATTTCCCCAATGATAGATCTCCAAAAGGAGTTGATAGCAGTGCACCACCACCACATGTGGCCCATACCGCTGCCCACATGTCCACAGCGCCAACATCGGTTATTGGTCGTGGGGTACAGTTTATGTAGTTTACGTGGCGTGAGATACCAATTATAAAGTATATTATAGTTCAATTCTATTAAGCCGGCAGATGAGGAGGAGGATTTAGTATTAATAAACATAGAGGAGGCCATTTGTGGGAGGATAATGACCCCCAATTCCCTCTCCCAGGATTCCACAGAGGGGGGCAGGCTGCCCGGGGGGGGATAGGTCAAAATGGAGTATATTTTGGAGAGGGTGTGACTGAGTGTAGAAGTGGCAGAGAGTAATTTTTCTAGGTTGGTCAGGGGTCTCAGCATATTGAGGTGGTGGTGGTGGGACATAATGTAGTGATGGAGTCTTCTGTAGGTGAACCAGTTTAGGGGCCAGGTGTAACCTGATTCAATAAGTTGTGTTTGTGACAGAAGGTGTTCGGTTTCAGAAATGTGGTGCATGGAAACGTCTGCCAGGGGAGAGGGGGTCGCAGGGAGCCTTTCACAATTTGTCAGAGAAAACTCATGATTAAAAAGTAGGGAGGTCAGCGGGGAGGGCCTGGATGAGAGGTAGGGGTTCGGTCTATTGACCTTTTCCCATTGGGTCAGGGTCTCATTGGTAATTGGGTTTTCTATCCCTCCCAGCCCGACCCCGCCACCTGGGTCCCAGCAGCAAGACTGCAAGTTAAGCCTGGTATTAATGAGTTCCTCCAGAATAACCCATCTTTTCTGGGATCTGTGGAGTCTCCAGTCCAAAATTCTCTGGATGAAAATGGCATGATTATACAAGCTTAGGTCTGGGATGCCCAGGCCACCGTGAATACGTGGATTCAACATAACTTTCTTATTAATCCTTGAATGTTTTCCCCCCCAGATGAAGGAAGTGAATAGTTTTTGTAGGTTGGTGAGAAATCGGGGAGGAAGAGGTATAGGAAGGGTTTGCAGTAAATAAAGAATTTTGGGGAAGGCAGTCATTTTTATTGCATTGATTCTACCCATCCAGGAGAGGTTTCTGGAGTGCCAGGATGATAGTTCATGTTCTAGGGAAAGCTTTAAAGGGGCGAAATTTAGGTCGTAAATGGAGCCTATCTCATCGGTGAGGAAGGTGCCTAAATAATTTAGGTGAGTTGTACATTGGCGGAAGGGACAGGACGAGCTAAGTTGTTGACTAAGGACCGGTGAGAGGGATACACCTATATATTCCGATTTGGAGTGATTAATCAGGAAGTTGGACAGATTATTAAAAAGTGTAAGTTCCTCAAGGAGGGCGGGGATGGATATTATAGGATTAGTGAGAATAGCACATCATCCGCAAACAGGGAGAGTTTGTAGGTTTCATCCCTGATCATAATACCCTGAATAATGGGGTTCTGCCGAATTCTGGCCGCAAATGTTTCCAAGAGGCAAACAAATAATAAGGGGGACAAGGGGCACCCTTGTCTGGTACCGTTTGAAATCTGGAAGGGGGAGGAGAGGATACCGTTGATGGATATTCGGGCACTTGGGTGGTTGTATAGGGCAAAGATTCTATGAAGCATAGAATCTCCAATGCCCAGGGATTGGAGGGTGGCTCTAAGAAACGGCCAACCGACGTGGTCAAACGCTTTCTCCGTGTCGGTGGAGAGAAACACTGAGGGGAGATCTTGTTTTTTAGCGTGCCAAAGGAGGAATAGGTTCCGGACAGTATTGTCTCTTGCCTCTCTGTGAGGGATGAAGCCCACCTGGTCTTGGTGGATTAGATCTGGGAGATAATGATTTAATCTAGTAGCTATCAATTTCGCATAGATTTTAATATCTGCATTCAATAAGGATATTGGTCTATAATTGGGAATGTTGTCAGGGGACTTATTAGGTTTTGGGATAATGGAGATGTGGGCTTGGAGGGACAGGGGTGGGAAGGAGACGTTGTTGTCGATATCTAAGAAGTGGGCCAAAAGGGGAGGGGCCAGGATATCTATAAATTTAGAGTAGTATGAGTGTGTAAATCCATCTGGGCCAGGAGCCTTACCAGAAGGGAAGGAGCGAATGGCCAACTGGAGTTCTTTGAAAGTTAAAGGGGAGTGGTGGTCAGATTTTTGGTCTGTGGAAAGGGAGGGGAGACCAATGGATGTTAGATACTCTGTGATGGCCTCCTGTGGGGGAGTTTCAGTCCCTCTGTATAGATTGTATAGCTCCTCATAGTAGGCTCTAAATTTGTCAGCTATGTCTGAGGTGGCGTGCCAAGTACATCCTCTAGAATCTTTTATGTGCATGATATACTTCTTAGAAGATTTATTGCGAAGAAGCCTCGCCAACAGTCTACCTTGCTTATTCCCACCCTCATAAAATCTCCTCCTAAGGAAGAGGGCCCTACGTTTAGCCTCCCCTCCCAAAAGAATGTCTAGCTGTTTTTGTTTATGTTGGATGTGTTCGAGAAGGGAGTGGGACTTAGGGTGTCTCTTATGGGAGTCTTGAAGCTTTGTCAGCTCTTCTAATAAATTATTGAGAATTAGTGAGTGTTGTCTTTTTTTGTCCGCTTTGAGCGCAATAAGGTCTCCTCTGATGACGCACTTATGCGCCTCCCAGATAGTAAGGGGGGAGACCCCTGGTGTGGAATTTAATCTGAAATATGTTTCAAGTTTATCTTGTATTTGTAATTTAGCCATAGGGTCGGACAACAGGGACTTATCTAGTTTCCAAGTGCGTTCTTGTTTCTGGGATGTGGGCCACGACATTGTGCAACTGATCATAGCATGATCGGACCAAGTTATAGGGGAGATGTCAGTGGATTGCACTAACGCCAAACTAGAGACGTCAATCATTATATAGTCAATGCGTGAGTAGCTTTGATGGGGGTATGAATAAAATGAGTAATCCTTTTCTTGGGGATGATAAATTCTCCACGTATCATGTAAGTTTAGTTTTGACAGGGAGGACTTCACGAGTTTTAGGGTTTTCTGGGGGACTGATGAGAGGCCAGAAGAGCAATCAAGACTGGGGTCAAAAGCGAATGGCCAACTGGAGTTCTTTGAAAGTTAAAGGGGAGTCTAGGTCAGATTTTTGGTCTGTGGAAAGGGAGGGGAGACCAATGGATGTTAGATACTCTGTGATGGCCTCCTGCGGGGGAGTTTCAGTCCCTCTGTATAGATTGTATAGCTCCTCATAGTAGGCTCTAAATTTGTCAGCTATGTCTGAGGTGGCGTGCCAAGTACATCCTCTAGAATCTTTTATGTGCATGATATACTTCTTAGAAGATTTATTGCGAAGAAGCCTCGCCAACAGTCTACCTTGCTTATTCCCACCCTCATAAAATCTCCTCCTAAGGAAGAGGGCCCTACGTTTAGCCTCCCCTCCCAAAAGAATGTCTAGCTGTTTTTGTTTATGTTGGATGTGTTCGAGAAGGGAGTGGGACTTAGGGTGTCTCTTATGGGAGTCTTGAAGCTTTGTCAGCTCTTCTAATAAATTATTGAGAATTAGTGAGTGTTGTCTTTTTTTGTCCGCTTTGAGCGCAATAAGGTCTCCTCTGATGACGCACTTATGCGCCTCCCAGATAGTAAGGGGGGAGACCCCTGGTGTGGAATTTAATCTGAAATATGTTTCAAGTTTATCTTGTATTTGTAATTTAGCCATAGGGTCGGACAACAGGGACTTATCTAGTTTCCAAGTGCGTTCTTGTTTCTGGGATGTGGGCCACGACATTGTGCAACTGATCATAGCATGATCGGACCAAGTTATAGGGGAGATGTCAGTGGATTGCACTAATGCCAAACTAGAGACGTCAATCATTATATAGTCAATGCGTGAGTAGCTTTGATGGGGGTATGAATAAAATGAGTAATCCTTTTCTTGGGGATGATAAATTCTCCACGTATCATGTAAGTTTAGTTTTGACAGGGAGGACTTCACGAGTTTTAGGGTTTTCTGGGGGACTGATGAGAGGCCAGAAGAGCAATCAAGACTGGGGTCAAAAGCTACATTAAAATCACCTCCCATAATCATGATGCCTCTGGATAGTTCTGATATGATGTTGCAGGACTGATGGAAAAACCTGGTAGGGTTGGAGTTGGGAGCGTATATGTTGGCGATGGTGACAACCTTGTTAAAGAGCCCACCAGTGATAATCACCAATCTTCCTCCCTATCCCTGTAGACATTGGAGGGGGTGAAGGGAATTTGTTTTCTTATCAATATGCCCACCCCATTATGCTTTGTCGTGTGTGAGGAAAGTTACACCTGGCCAAATTTCCTGAGGGATAACAAGGGTTCCCTACCCTTCCTGAAGTGGGTTTCTTGGAGCAAGATGATATCATGTTTGAGTTTTTGAAAATCCCTCATAGCCCTTGACCTTTTCTGGGGGATATTGAGGCCCTTGACGTTGTGGGAAACGATAGTAATGGATCTGGGGTTCTTATCCATGTCTAAAAGTAAAGATAGGTGCTGAAGTCAAAAGTAGAAAAATTGGGGCCAAGGGGACAAGTCTGTTGTAAGGGCTATAGAGGAAGACTGCAAGGAGCCGATGACGTAAAGAGGGGAAGATGGTGAAAGTGGAGTTAGGTATACTTTGTAAAACATAATGATATGTGTAAACCCCCACTAACCTGGTGTACCTGGTAGAAATATGGATAGAGGTGACAGAGACATATGCATAGTGACCCTGAGCAATACAGTTAAGGCAAGTGGAATTGAACATAATACATCTGGAGCAAGACATACAAAAATAAACATAAACATTTACGGTAAATCTTGAATAAGTAAACTGGGTAAACATCAAGATGAAGAAACAAACAACCCGATTCAGGCCACTGCGACAAACCTCGTGGCCTGGAGAGGGTGTTAAACACATCATCCAGGGGGGTGGAATGATCTTAGGGAGCCTAAGGGGTAAAACTTCAATGTGTAATCATAAATTAATGGCATACTATAACATAAACATAACACACATGGGCTAATTAGCATGAAATGAAAAGCTGAGAGGCAGATAAATATAAGCCCAGGTGTAATGAGGCTATACTGTACCAGTCTAATGTGAAAGACACTTGCGGATTGTCTTCGAAGGAGAGGACTCAAAAAGAACACCTCAAAGGCAACATGGCAAGGGGAGTGTCCAAGGTTCGATGAACCTGGGAATGGAGCTAATAGGAGGTGTTCGGTGGTACATAACTAGGTGGTCAGTTCAGAATTTGGAAGATGTGGAGGTTGGGCCTGTTTTGCGTCTCTTAGATGCCACTTTGGACCAACCGGGTGTTTGTTCTTTTGGTGCCTCTTCATTTGATTGCATCAGATGATGCGGGGCATTGATGACCTTCTCAGGAGGATGCTCAAATGTAAGGTTGAGTTTCTTGGAGATGTGGTCCAGATCCGAAAAGCTTTTATAAATAATTTGGCCACCATTATGGGAGATGACAAGGCTGAATGGGAAGCCCCAACGGTACCTGATATTGTTTTCTTGCAAAGTTTTGGTGATAAAGCGGACCTCTCTCCTGCGTTGGATTGTCTGTGGGCAAAGATCTTGGTACACCTGCAGGGATTGATTATGGAATTGAATGGACCGTCTAGTTCTGGCGGATTGCCAAATTTCTTCTTTCGTGGTGTATTTAAGGAATCTGAGGACAACGTCCCTGGGTGGGGCGGGAGGTTTAGCTGGGGGTCTCAGAGCCCTGTGAACTCTCTCAATTTCCTCATTCTGGAGTGGTGGGGCTTGAGGTAAGAGGAAATGGAAAAATTCTGTAACATAGGCCCTGAGCTGTTCAGCAGAGATATCCTCTGGGATCCCCCTCAGGCGTAGGTTATTTCTTCTTCCTCGATTTTCGAGGTCTTCAATTTTGTCATTTATGTTCTGGATCATGGAGTCATGCAGGGATAATTGCTGAGTGTTAGTGCTGACCATGTTGTTGAGATGATCCTGTCCATCTTCTAGAAATTCCATTCTGGAGCCTAATTCATTAAGGTCTTTTTTAAGATCCTTAATCTCATCCTTAATAAATTTCTTCAAGGACTCTATGTCAGATTTAGAGGGGAGTCCTGCTATCTGGGACTGGATAGATTGTAGAGGATCTTGGGGTGAGGTGGGATTAAGGCTGGTGGAGAGTGGCTCTGGAGGTTGTGTATTGTCCAAAGTCACCGCCTCTTGAGGGTGGAAAAACGATGAAACTGAGGGGCCCAGGGATAGTGGTTTTGTAGGTTTATCAGACTTATTCCCCTTCTTGCTTGCCATATTGAGAAAGGTTAGTGTATTGATTAAAGTCTATAGTAGTATAGGCTTAGGATGAAGGAGCGTTTTCCTGTCAGCTCCCACACAGAACAACAGAGCACGGCCTAGAGGTTAGATAGATAGGGTTAGTGTGGCCTCACTAAAGTAGGCGCTTTTTAATCAGCAGTCTCTAGTTTCCACTATCTGCAAATGGGAGCAGCCTTTTGTGCTAGGGTGTCAGATGGACCGCAGGCCGCAGCACAGGCCCGTTTAGTATAAATAAAGGTCTGATGTAGGGTCCCAACAAGCAAAGGCTACGTCAAGTTAAATAGTCAAAGGTGGTACCATGGTGCTTCAGAGGTATAAAGATGGTATTGGTAGCAATAGGTTGTAATGTGTCCCCAGAAAGAGTCTAAGTATGCTGGCCACTCAGGGAGAATGAAAAAGGAAACAGTTCCGTTTTAAAACGTTATGTATACGTTGTATGTGAGGGTGAGAAAAGATTGCCCCCAGTGACAAAAGGTTTTAGGAGAGTAAGGTTTGTCCCCAGGGATAACACAGGGCTCAGGCTTTGGGTTCACGTTTGTTTAATACCTGGGGCAGCTACGTGGAAGGCCGTTGCACGTATGGCTGCTAGCGGAGGAGATAGCAGGTAGGCTTCCGGACCCGCCGGGTACTCCGTGAGGGTCGGATCCTGTGTGGGGTCTGGAGAGAAGCTTCTCGGGTCGAACAGAGTAGGCGGTAAGTTTCACTGTCTGAGGCTCTGCGTGAGGGATCTGTGTGGCGGCAAGATGGCGGCCGCAGCTTCTGTACTAGTGACCTCGGGTTATCTCCGCCTGAGCTCTCCTTCTAGATTCACATAGTGGGCGATGTGCCAGGATAGTAAGGCACTGGTTAAAGTAAAATAAAAGTGGTAGTTGATGGCTAAAATGCCATTCTAGATGCCCAAAGGCACCAAACAGCTCCAGAGCTCCTTTACAGTGCGTCCATGCACCAGCACGGCGTAGCTCCGCCCCCCGTATTTTAGTAGTTTTTTAAATGGTTTTTCTTAACTTTTCTCACATCAAGTGTATTTTTTTCCTTGGCTTATTTTAATTGAATATTAAAATCTTTGAAACTTATCTGTACAAGTTTATTTACTGTTTTACAACATGTCTGATATGGTGCAAGAGCCTACTCTCAGGAATTCATGCTTATTATGTTTAGATGCACAAATTGCAGCTCCTATGCAATTTTGTTCTACATGTGTCAAGAAAACCTTCGAAAATAAAGGTTAAACGTTTGAGCCTAATGTCTCTCAGGATGATGCTGTTAAAATAATACCTCAGCTTTCTCCTGCTACATCCCAAGCCTTAATGGCGTCACATGCAGTGCCCTGTGGTTCCTCTATAACTCCTAGTAGAGTTTATTTAAAAGCAGACATTGCTGCCCAGGTATCTGCAGTATCTGCATCATTAGCTGCCATTCCCAGATTACAAGGAAAACGCAAGAGGAAATCTAGAAATTCAGAAAGTAAAGTGCCTGTCCATAGTTCTGCTTCCCAAGTTGCCTATTCTCATAAGTCTGATGAGGAAGAAACATCAGAACTTTCTGAGGGTGAAATCTCAGATTTGGACAGTATAATTCCTTCTTCTGAGACTGAGGTGGTATCCTTCAGATTTAAGCTTGAACACCTTTGTGCATTGTTAAAGAAGATTTTAGCTACTGTAGATGACTCTGATACCCCTACCGTTGTCACTCCTAAGAAATCTAGTAAACTTAATAGGAGAAATAAGAAACAGAAGGGCGCCTCATGTGTGGTATAGTCTGAATGAAGACATATGGAAAAGCAACAGAATAGCCAAATGAGTACTCACATACTCCAGAAGCACACTCATGTGCTGGTAGGGGCAGGCTGTAGATTTAGGTGGGTGTGACAGCTCACCCATTCAAGGATACTTCCAATACTGTGGTGCTGCAACAGGTGTAAAACAAGCAGAGAGCACTATATGTGCAGACCATTAAGGATGATACATAGGTGTGTGCTTTATAGTGTAAAGTGGGTACTCACATACTCCCAAAGCACACCAATGTGCTGGTAGATACAGGCTGCAGATTCAGGCAGGTGTGGCAGCTCACCCAAACAAACAATCTTTTTGGTATTGATGCAGTGAAGACAAAGACAGGTTTAGTGCTTCTCAGTAGCTGTGCACTTTGTAGTGATTGTAGGCAGATGGTAGGAAATGAGATCCACTCCAAAAGTAAAAATTTGCAAATATTTATTAAAAACAAAAATTTAAAAACAACACCAGGGTTGTTATACAAAGTGGATTACAGGGTCACCCAGTTGGCCCCAATGATTGCAACGCGTTTCTCGGTTGGCAAACCGTTTCATCAGTTAATCATTATAGCCCTAAATACATTTTATAAACAGAGTATGGAGGTTAATCCCTACCTCCTGCTAGTTATGGGTGCAGCCATGTTGAAATCTGTCTTTCTCTGCATTTCAGTGCTGATGTGTTTGCACATGTGCAGCAACTCTACTTCTGATACCTGCAGTGTAACCTTGGTTCTATAATGGCAGCACCCAGAATTAGAGGAGGTGCAAGAAATGTATTTAGTTTTTAGTGTCCCTTTAATAAATTTGTATAAAGTAAATTAGTTTGCAATACTCATCTGTTAAAAACAATAAGGGAAATATATGTAGCAGAAATAGTCTTGGGGCGTCAGGGTAAATTTACAGCTCTGAAAATTAGAAAATCTAAAATTTTAAGAGCTAAATTACATGTAAAATTGTTTTTCTGTGCATAACAAAACATTTTATACAGAAAAAAATCTAAGGGGCCGACTTATCAAAGCTTCAACTGTGAATACGCTGGAATTCCACATCAAATTAGACGCAAAATTGATATGCCCTGGTTATCACAGCATCAACATAGAACAGTCAGACAAATCATTTGATCCTGCGAGTCAAATTCAACGCAAATTGATGCTTGCGGTATTCCATCGCACAACTGCCAATCCGCTCTCACATAAGACTATTCGATCAAATTAAAATTTATCAAACATTCAACAGGTATGCTGGCGTCTTTTCTGCCCCCTCAAACCTACTGTTCAATCCGCCACCTTTCAGCTGCGAATGCTATAGAAAGCAGCAACAGACGCCAACAAAGATGCATGTTGAGTATCTAAATAATATTAAATAAAAATATTATAATCACATGTAATTTTAAGGGTCAGATTAATTTCTAAAGCAATTTTAGAAATCTTTGGTTTATTTGTATTTGTTTTTTCATCACTTTAGCCTTCCATGTAAGTTTATAAGGACTAAACCACCTATAATGACAAGAAATTCCTGCCTGGCAGCAGCACTAGTAGATATAGGGATAAAAATAAAATAAATACATTACATTATATAGCTAACATCCTTTTTTGATAAATCTATTTGCACCATGTTTAACGCATGGAATACAAGCCCCACTATTTGCACCATGTTTAACACATGGAATACAAGTCACACTCTCCACTTTGCACCAAATTTGATGCATTACTGAAACTCCTAAACAGCCCACAAACTTTTTATACTATCACTAACTAATCAAATTGCTCTATAATTGTGTCATTGATCATTCATCAGAACTTGTAAGTACCATTTGTTACATTGTGTATTATACTTTGAAAGTATGTATATGTGAAATTAGAATGAAATATAAATATCGATGATGATATTAGGCCACACGGTGTAATATTTTTGACAATGATTTTAATAATCGAATGATATTTGATTCAATATAACCTTAAAGGGACATTATACACTCATTTTTTCTTTGAATAAATGTTTTGTAGATGATCTATTTATATAGCCCATAAAGTTTTTTTGTTTTTTTAAATGTATAGTTTTGCTTATTTTTAAATAGCATTGCTCTGATTTTCAGACTCCTAACCAAGCCCCACAGTTTTATGAGAATACTGATGTATACCTACTCTAGCTTGCTCCTGTTTGTGTAAAGGGTCTTTTCATATGCAAAAGAAGGGGGAGGGGGGAGTGTCTTATTTGCCACTTGCAGTGGTCTTTCCGGCTACCTTTTGAATAGAGCTAAACTGAGAGAGTCTAAGTACGTTTTTAAACAGTTTTATACTGGATTTTTATATCAGTATCTGTGCATCTTATTCTTTAAAGTAATGTCTATTAGATGCAGTTATATGAAAATGAGTGTATACTGCCTCTTTAAGCTGAAAGCATAGTCTACCTAACATTAAGCTGTCATGAATCAGGTACAGCAGAATTTAAAAATCACCTCTTTAATGACATCCTATTTTTAGTGTTTTCTTCCTTCTCTTGAATTTCATTTTCATTAAGAAATGTCATCTTCCATTGTAGGAGTGGTGTTTAAAACTAGACTTCTATCAGGAAGTTATGCACAGATGCAGAAAGAAAACTGCCCAAGCTCTTAAAATGTCAATTGTTTGCAAATAAATACATATGATACCCTGATTACATGTTATATTTACAATTATTCTTGCTCAGAATAATAATATATTTACACTATATACATATAAGGGTATAAATAAACACAGAGATATGGAAGACAATAATGTTTAGAACAATTTAGGGACAGTAAATATGTTTGCAAAAGATTACTGACATACACACATACAGTATATATATATATATATATATATATATATATATATATATATATATATATATACACATACATACATACATACACACACATGTGCAAAGACATATGTACAAATTCTAGCATTGATAATCATTTTAAAAATAAAAAGACCATGAGATATTATGATTTCTAGAAATACAAATACAGATTAATTTATGTGAAAATATCATATCAGATTTTTTTGTATAAAAAATAAATAGAAAAATAACTTTCTATGAGATATTATTGTTTGTTCAGGTATAAATCTAGCTATTTCTTGGACATTGACAAATGAAAAATAAAAGATTAGCTTTAGAGAAATGTGCTTGTTCATGGACAGTAATGAAATGATATATAAATACATTTGGAAAAACAGACAAAACTGTCTTCATTTGATGGACATTCAGGGTAGATCATTTGATAAATAAGGATATCCATGACATTGATGCCTCTTATTTTTTAACAGTCCGATGCTATTCACGTCAGACTTGACAGGCGTAAGTTTGACAGACGTGTTGATAAATAAGACAGTCGAATGAAGATTTGCGATAACGATGTTTGGCGAGCGTATTGACCACAGCGAATGCTTCGAGATTGACGCCTTGATAAATTGGCCTCTAAGTGTTTACTGTCTCTTTAACCATTCCTACTCCATGCTCTTATCACCATCCCTTAAAGGGCCATGAAACCCATATTTTTTCTTTCATGATTTAGAGAGAGAATGCAATTTTAAACATCTTTCTAATGTACTTATATTATCTAATTTGTTTTATTCTCTTGATATTCTTTGCTGAAAAGCATATCTAGATATGCTCAGTAGCTGCTGATTGGTTGCTGCACATAGAAGCCTCGTGTGATTGGCTCACCATGTGCATTGCTTTTTCTTCAACTAAGGATATATATAAAAATGAAGCAAAATAAATAATAGAAGTAAATTGTAATGTTGTTTAAATTTGTATTCTCTATCTGAATCATGAAAGAAAGATTTTGGGTTTAGTGGCCCTTTAACTCTATCTTCCCAAGCCACTGAATCAGTGCTTCTTCAAAATACCATAACCCTTATTTCCTATGCAGTTATATGTTTTATATATTACTATTCTCATTTGTAATCGATAAAGTGAATATTATGTTTGTTTTGATTTGTAGCCTAATATTTAGCTTTTCTTTATAACTTCTAATCCTTAATGCTTTTTACTACTATCAATAAACCGAGAAAAAATATATAATTGTTACATTGTTTATTTTTTTGCTCCGTTTTTTGTTCCTTTGCACTCTATGGCCCAGATTATTAGTGAAGCATGATTAATGGTTAAGAAGAATTATCAGGGAATTTTAGAGCTGCCAAAAGATTTTTGTTGATTGAGCGCTACCAATGTTATCAATATAAGTGCAAGAATACGAGCACTAATAATTTAACAGTGTAAGCACTCAGTAGTGCTAATATATTTTCGCTACACTTGTAATCTAGGCCTATATGTGTATGCCAATCTAATGGTCAACAACTCTTTGCTGAAGAACATCATAGACCACCAGCAGAAGAAGAGAAAGATTGCCAGATTTTAACTGGATTTACCATTGATATTGGTGCCCCCCACCCACCTTGCTGTTTCAGTCAATATTTTTAGTCTGGTACTATTAACTATTTAGTAATTTCACAATAAATGATGCTAACAATTCCATTATAGAGGGCCCACCTTAGGGTTTCCCATGAACTAGAGGATCCAAGGTATCAAATGAAGCAGAGGTTCCAAGTAAGATCCAATATATACTGCAATGTGCTAAGCACATTATGGCACAATGGGAGATCACCTACTGGCTACTCAAGATATTGTGCTGTAGGGGAAGAAGCTACAGGAGGAATGCAAGGCCTATGGATTTCAAATGAATGAGAGCTGACCAACTTACATTCTCCACTGGTGGACATGCACTGTGCTACAAGAGATCCCACATCTTTTATTGTATTTATTTTTTAAATAGCACTAAAATAAATCTATAGTTTGACCTGCATTGTAGAGAAATATATGTATTCTGATTGATTCTTTTAAATCTGTTAGCCTTTCTCACATGTTTTGTTATATCCAAGCTTACCCTTTGACTAAATCTAAGCAGACCACACTAGTCTACTCCAGAATTTTGTTGTTGTTTAAAAGATAGATAATCCCTTTATTAACTATTCCCCAGTTTTGCATAAGCAACACAGTTATATTAATGTACTTTTATACCTCTATGATAAACTTGTACCTATGCCTCTGCAGACTGCCCCTTTATTTCAGTTCTTTTGACAGACTTGCATTTTAGTCAATCAGTGCTCAACGAGTTTGAGCACTATGTTATCTATATGGCACACATGAACTAGAACTGTATAGCTGTTAAAACTGTCAAAATGCTCTGATATAAAAGGCAAGAGCTTAGAAATTAGCATATGAGCCTACCTAGGTTTAACTTTAACAAAGAATACCAAGGGAACAAATCAAATTTGAGGATAAAAATAAATTGAACAGTTGTTTATAATTGCATGCCCTATCTGAATCATGAAATTTTAATTTGACTTTACCGATCCTTTAAAAGTATAAAATCTGCATGACAAGAACATAAAGCTTTTATTGTCTAGTTTAACAAAAGTTCTGATATGCTTAAAAAAACTCTGCATGTTTATTATTGGTATTACCCCATATTCCTTGGGTACAATAACAATTTTTTTTTTTTTTTAGCAAGCTTTATTGATTTTTCTAATTATTTCAGTTTTACATAACTATTTCTGTACTCTATGAATTCCCTATTAAAATAAATAACTCCAAACTTACTTATTACAGTACAATCATTTCTTTCTCCATCTAAAGCAGGGCATTTTAATATGCATTAACTTTTTTTGGGGGGGGGGTCTAAAACAGATATTTTCATGTTTATTATTCTTAACCGATAAAAAGGCAAGAGTTTTGCTTATTAGCGGCTTAGCACTCAGTCCTTCAAGGGATGGTATACTCAAAATTAATCTTATGTGATTCAGATAGAACATGCAATTTTAAACAACATTCCAATTTACTTATATTATTTATTTTATTTAGTTATTTTGTTATTCTTTGTTACCTAGATAGGCTCAGATGCAGCAATGCACTTCTGGGAGCTAACTGGTGATTGGTGGCTGCACATATTTTTGTCTTGTCATTGGCTCACTCAATCTTTTCAGCTAGCTCCCAGTAGTGTATTGCTGCTCCTTCAACAAAGGATACACAGATAATGAAGCAGTTTTGATAGTAGAAGAAAATGGAAAGTTGTTTAAAACTGTAAATCTGTCTGATTTGTGTAAGAATGGTTCCACATTCCTTAGAGGGATCAAAAAGCAACTTCAATGTTTTCAAATTCTATAAATTGCATAAACAAGCTATTTTGATTTGTAGCACTTTAAAAATTAGATTACTGAATTTAGGATAAGCACAATTGTTCTTCACAAACCAAGAGATGTTTAATGTCCCTTTAAAGACCATTTGTAGATTTTTCTTTTTTTTTTTAACATGTTTAAACTGTGCTTTTTCATACCCACCATATCAAATTTTAGAGATTACTGTCACTTTAAGTGAAGTCAGTAACTGTGTCACGGAACATAACCAAAAAGTCATAAAATATGCACACAGACTTCATAACTTTTTGATGGACTTTTAGCAGCTATGATGTATTTTTAAGGCTTTTTACAGTTATTTTACACCAATAAAATCTTTTCACAAAACATTGAGCTGACATGTTAAAATCATAGAATTTTAATAACCCTTAGACACAGACACCTTGTTAAAAGGAAGACAGTTCACACACTGTATATTACTGTATTACTGCCAAGCCATCCCAAAGTATTTGAAAACCCTATAAGATTTATGGTATGATTTGAACTTTAATTACTTTGAATAAATAATTTTCATAACATCTTTCCAGTTTTATTACAAAATGCTTCATTTTCAGAAAATCATGTGCATATTGCAAGATTCATGGCATTTTTATACTAATAAATCTCATCCTATTATAAACTTGTGCCATTCTGGATGCAATGAACATAAAACAATTCTCTAATGTGATAAATAAAAATGGTCTTAAAAGAAAACTAACAACTCACCAAAGGCATTAAGAAATATATTATGGAAATCAGAAAACTCAAAGGATGTTAAATAAAATTTGAAATTTGTAGTTTGTTTTATTTGTTGTAACTTTTTGTGATATATGAATTCATACTTTTCCTTCTCACTGCACATTTAATCCCCAGTGTAATATGGCATTTAACATTTCAGAAAAGTGTTTTCCTAATCTCTGTACAAGTCAATGTGGTTTTCTTTTTTCATGTTTAAATTTTTTATGATGTTATTACATGCGATCAGAATTTCTTATTTCTCAAGAGATTAATACAAATCATTTTATTTTTCAAATTATTTACAAAGTCGCAAAACAAAAGTTTTTCCTTATGCGACAGTTTTAAAATCGATAAGAACATGGGCCAACCTAGTTAAAAGACTGTGTTTTACAAAGAGTCAATAACTGGTAATGATTTGCAGAAATGCACCAGATTTTTCATTCATTTTCTAATATAACTATTATGTTGCATTTGAAAGAATCCTTGATACTTAGGATAATAGTGTCAAAAAATATTTAATTAATTATATTCAAATCTGAAAACTGTTGCATAAAAAAAAAAAAAAAACTAAACAAAAAACAGTGCCAAAATCCAACAAAATTATTTAAATTAACATTTATATGAAGAACATATAGAAAAAAAGCTATATTTAAACATATTTTTAATATTTTGTTGCATAAAAATAGGTTTGTGAAGCTGTTTATTTTATATAGAAGCTATCAAGAAGTGCAACTGGGTCTAAACTACTTACAAATAAGCAGATCTCCAACTGATTTATTGTTGGACAGTGGCACGCCTCAGCAGAATAAAATTTTATTTTTTTGGAGGGGCTTTTATACTGGAAAACCAATTTGCAATAAAACAAAAAACTGTAATGCATTTTAAAGATACCACCTTAATATGAAACATAAAATAAAAATATATTTGTGAACTATTAAGCAATTCAAACCAGAAGAATATATATAGCAGAGTGTATTGACTACTAGGAAACAACTATGGCCTAGATCATAAGTGGAGCACTATTGATTAGAGTGCAAATGGGTATGTTTAGTACAGCTAAAATCCCTTTAGTACACCCTATACTTTCAATGAATATCACAACAAGCTATCCATCATTCATAATACAAGATAAAAGTAAAAAAAAAAATAGCGTAACTTGAGACCTGAAGTAATGTGTTAGGTGTAGAATAATAACAGATGTAAAACATATTAAAATAAAGTATTACACTCATATATAAACATATTAAATGCAAATAAAAGTGTATTATTGGAATACATATATAAAAACGGTTTAAAATGATATATGTCAAGATGTCTGACTGGGAAGGGCTCACAAGTGTACATACTGTATGTGTATATATTTGTGTGCATGTGTATATGTATATATGTGCATATATGTGTTTATATGCATTTTATATGTGTAAATCTGTATGTGCATTAATTAAGTACATAAATACATATAGACACATATATACACACATATTTGCAAAGACACATACAAATACATTCACATGCATATATACACACTTTATCCGACAGTGCGGATCAGTGCTCTCCGTATTCAGCATTGCACCAGCAGCTCACAAGAACTGCTGGTGCAATGCCGCCCCCCTGCAGACTCGCGGCCAATGGGCCGCCAGCAGGGAGGTGTCAATCAACCCGATCGTACTTGATCGGGTTAGATTGCGGCGATATCTGTCGGACAGGGTTATGGAGCAGCGGTCTTTGTGACTGCTGCTTCATAACTGCTGTTTCTGGCGAGTCTGCAGGCTCGCCAGAAACACGGGGCATCAAGCTCAATTCAGAGCTTGATAGATAGGCCCCAAAGTGTAAACATCAATATCTTATGTCATTTAGGCAATATTTACATTTTATAATACAGCTTATACCTGCAACCTACAGGTAGTTTTATATTATTTGTAATGCTTTTGTATACATAGTACCCGCAAATAGATATAATACAGTTCTATAATAAGAAAGGTAATTAGTTGTTGTTTTAAATAAATATAGACTATTATTTGCATTTTAGAACAGAAAAGCAAACTACAGACACAAGCAGAGAAAATTATTACTTACAGGTGGGAAAAAATTAAATTTGTGATAACATAGTAACATAGTAGATGAGGTTGAAAATAGACAGAAGTCCATCAAGTTCAACCTATACAAATATAAAATACTTACAAAAAGCTCCAGTTAAGCTTAAATCCCACTAAAAGATGACCCATTTAATACAAGCAATCATATCCATTAATTTTGTTTCTAGACAGAAATGTATCCAAACAATTTTTAAATGGATCTAGGGTATTAGCATTCACTACCTCCGTTGGTAATGAGTTCCACAATTGTATTGCTCTTACAGTGAAAAAACATTTCGGTTGCAGGAGATTAAATCTCCTTTCCTCCAAACTTAAATTGAGACCTCTTGTCACAAACAATTTTCTTGGAATAAACAGAGCTTCTGCCAATCTTTATATGGGCCATAAATATATTTATATAAAGTAATCATGTCACCTCTTAAGTGCCTTTTTTCTAAAGAAAACAGACCCAGTTTGGCTAGCCTCTCCTCATAGCTTAAATTCTCCATTCCCCTTATTAGCTTTGTGGCCCATCTCTGGACTTTTTCTAGTTCTGCAGAATCTTTTTTTGCAATCGGTCCCCAGAACTGCACTCCATACTCAAGGTGAGGTCTTACCAGGGATTTATATAGTGACATAATTATGCTTTCCTCCCTTGAATCAATGCCGCTTTTAATACATGCTAGTATCTTATTAGCCTTTGAATCTGCTGCCCTGCGTTGTGGACCCATCTTTAGCTTGTTATCTATTACTACTCGCAAATCTCTTTCCTCCTCTGTTTGGCCAGGTCTTGTTCCATTTAAATAATAAATTGCGTGATTATTTTTACTTCCAAAATGTAGAACCTTGAATTTTCCCGAATTAAATCTCATTTTCCATTTACCTGCCCATACTTCTAATTGTTGCAGATCCCTTTGTAACAGAAGTTCATCCTGCTCTGACCTAATGACCTTACTTAACTTAGTATCATCTACTAAAATAGAGATGTCAAAAGCTGTTGATTACACCTAAGTGTACAACCCTAGGGGGCACTGAAGACTAGTGGAATAGAAGTAGTTTGAATGCTACTTGCAAAATATAAAGCTTGTAATCAGATCCCCAGGGGCCTACGGGTTTTTAAAAATTGTTCATTTAAGAATGACCAAACTCTTACCAAAAAATGGTTAGATATACCAAATGAATGTTCATTTAAATGAATAGATTTATTGATTGAACACAGAACCAAACTTTTGGAAGAATTAAGTATATCTATTGAGGAAATACAGAAACAATTAGAACCACTCACCAATCACCCTGATTACAAAAAACTGAACGATCTTACTCTTAAGAATACTGATGACTATCAGAATGAAATCATCATTAGGAACAATAAAAAAAGAGTTAGAGATGAGGAGGACTACACCAAAGGGGAAGTTTATAATTTTAATAGGAAAATTAGGGATAAAAAAACACCCCAATCACAATGGGCTGGCACTTCACATAGAACCAACCAGTACCTACATAAGAGCCTCAACACACACCTACCCCAGAGTTTTAATGGGGACAGACATCCGTATAATAACGGACAACATTCCCATAATACTAGATTTCCTAATCAGATGACACCAAGATATAATCACTCTCGCCCTAATCAGTATAATCATAGACGTAATCACTGTGATAATCGTAGATTCCATCAGGGTAACACAAATGACCTTTTTCTAACAATGCTAATTTGCATCAAAATGATAACTATCAGGGTAACACACCTAGAATTGTTGGTAACAATTCCACCTTCCACCAACAGGGCAATCATCATAGAAATTGGGAGCACTCATATTTCACAACATAGAAATGGCCCATCCCATTATACACAACCAAGGGTTAATACACATACTGATTTTAATCAGGTTAGATTTTCCTCTCCCTCCACTAGTACATCCAACAGATATCAAGTTCTCTACCCTCATGATAGAGACCCCAGAGATAATACAAGATACCACATACAAGAAACTAAAGAGATTGGATTAGCCACCCCCACACCTACATCAAATTATTTTTTAGAAAGACCCCCAGAGATTCACAATCCCCCAGACAAACCCATTTTAAATGTAGTGCCTCTTTGGCAGAAAAATACCAATGCTTTTCCTCAAAGGGGAAACCAAGGAACAAAAAGGCATTACAGCCAAGGGGCAGAAGAGGCAGAGGAAGTACCGCTAAAAAAGAGAGACTGGAGAAGTTTAAAAAAGGCATATTCAATCTCTCCAGTCATCGTCTAAGTGACAATGAGATTAGAGTTCTTGGTAAAGGATTATCCTTTTGCCCATCCAATAGCCATAATGTATTTGATTTATTTGTAGATCTTAACAAATTCACAAGAAAGCTAGCCATACAGAAATATTTTGCAAAGAAAACTATGAAAAAACAAAACTTAGAAGGAGCACCTATATTAACTAATTCTATGAATGAGAGGAGCCCTGATTTGATATACTACACTGAAGTGGATAATATTTTTGAAGGTCTTTATGAGGGTTATCTACATTCTAATCTTAGTCCACCATCCTTATTTATGCCCCCTAGAGAAGAAGGCTCTTTTATTGATTTATTTCAGAATCTTGTGATGGAAGACTTATCACGGATTCCCAAACATATTCGGGGTAAACATAACATGTGGCCCCAAGAAAGATCAGCCTTATTGAATTTATTGAAAGAAGACTCCATAGTCATCCGCAAAGCGGATAAAGGCGGAGGCATAGTATTACAAGATTATACTGAATATATTGCAGAAGCAAACAGAATTCTTCTAGATACTGAGTATTATAAGAGTTTACCTTCAGATCCCACTGATGTATACTTAAAACTGTTAATGAAACTTATAAATGAGGGCTTTAGAGAAGGAATTCTTACCTCTAAAGAAAAACAATATCTCATTCCGTTTAAACTCAATATTCCATTTTACTACCATCTACCAAAAATACACAAGGATAGTCAAAAACCCACCAGGAAGGCCAATTATATCTGGGATCAACAGACTAACAGATAAACTGTCAGCCTACATTGACTCTTTTTTACAAAAGTATGTTGTTTCATTATCTTCGTACATTAAAGACACCACAGATTTATTGGGCAAACTGTCATCCATCACTAAAGATGAGCAATATATTTGGATGACATGTGATGTATGTGCTCTTTATTCTAATATATTACACCAAATTGGAATTGAATCAGTGAGAAAATATTTAGAGGAAGACATCTATATGCCTCCCATACAGCAAAAATATATACTGGATTTAATCACGTTTATACTGCAACATAACTACTTTAAATATCAAGATGAATTTTATTTACAGATAAAAGGTACCGTCATGGGGACCAGGTTCGCCCCCAGCTTCACTAATTTGGTCATGGGCCAATTTGAACAAACCTACATCTATAATCGAGGCTGGGAGCAGAACCTGGTCTTCTATGGCAGGCATATAGATGACCTGATCTTTGTCTGGAATGGGTCAATAGAAACTGCAGAGCTATTTGTAAGACATCTTAATAATAATACTTTTGGTTTATCATTTACAAGCAATATACAAAAAGAGTGTATTGAATTTTTAGACCTTAATCTATTTTGGGACCCTATATTACATATAGCTTCTAATACATACTTCAAAACTGTAGATAGCAATATTTTTTTACATTATAACAGTAATTACTTGATCAGTTGGAAGAACAATATTCTGTACAATATTCTGTACAGCCAGTTTCGCAGAATCAGAAGAAACTGTTCATCTATTGACTCATATGACCAACAAGCTTTAATATTGCAAGAAAGATTTAAAGATAAACGTTACCCAGAACCCATTAAGAGCAAGAAATTTAGAGAGGGAGACTTTAATTAATCCCATAATTATTAAGAAATCACAATTACATAATAAGACAGAGAATAATCAAATTTCTTTCATTACAAATTATAATTCCAACTATAAAATAATTAAGAAAATTGTCAACAAACATTGGTACCTTCGCCTTAAAGACCCCATACTTAGGAATATAATAGACAGTAGACCTAACATAACTTTTAGACGGGCCCCTTCATAAAACTGGCTCTGAGTAAAGTTGTTATTAACAAAAAATCCAGGAAAAGATTGGGCTTACAAAGAACTAGTAATAATATCAAAGGATCTTTTAGGTGTAACATCAAAAGATGCAATATGTGTCAATACATCACACATGGGGCCTCAAACATTACTTCCCACACAACTGGACGCACTTTCCCCATCCATGATAGACTAGATTGCAGTTCCACCTTTGTCATATATGTTTTGACTTGCAAATGTGGGGTACAATATTTAGGGCTTACTATTAGGAAGCTCAGGAAGAGGTGGGGTGAGCATTTCAGGAACATCACCAAAAACAGCATCAAACATAGTGTTTCCAGACATCATAGAATATCATGGTAAATGTAATTTTCATATAAACCCCCTTGAGAGTATCCCTCATGTTGGAGGGTCCAATAGGTACACAAGACTTCGTCAACGGGAGACCTATTGGATTTTCAAGTTTGGGAGCCTCTTTCCGGAGGGATTAAATGAAAATCTTGATATGACAGCTTTTTGATTTAGATTATTAAATACTTGCTAGCAGACCTCTTTCTTGAGATGGGTCATACGCCATTTCGAATGAGCAACCGTTTTTATTTTAGTGACTGCAGGTAGATTTAGTGTAGTTTTTATATTTGTTCAGTAATATATCATTATTCATTTGAACTCAACATTATTAGAGTTCAGACACAAAGAACATTGCACATCGAATTTATCATTAATGAAATTTTGACACTATAATCATAATAATCTTTTTTGTTATGTCATCATTTTCACTGCACTATTATTTGTCCAATATGTTAGGATATAGATAGATATAGAGTAGCTTTTTATTTAATTAGTTATCCATTTGGAAAACATTCACTAAAGTGCATTAGGCATTATTTTCACATTAAAAAATAAATTCACTCTTTAATACATATTAAGAGATTATAGTAATAATATAGGTCTGTTTATGTACAATATAATCCTCACCATCACTTCAATGGTAGGATTTATCAATATTTATTATTTTTTGCTACCTGATTTAAAAAGTATGTATTTATTTCATAAAGATATGAAATAGAGACAAGCCCATTTGATTATTCAGCTGATCAGTCTGATCACATATGCAATATGTTGTCAACTTATACTAAATGATATTATGGTTTGGCATTAATACACCACATATTCAGATGGGCTGTGACTGTCAATGTGTGATTTTCCTTTTATTATGTCAAATAATCAGGTTGTTATATTAACCAATCACGCAACAGTTCTCATTCACACTAGTCAATTGCACCCAACTAGGTCTTTTGCTTTATCTTTTTCACTTCCCCCCTATTGATGCCAATCACGTTAGTTACTCATACATCCTATCACGCATTGTATCCTATACACCTCAGAATGTTTCATCCCCCTTATGATGTTTATTACGTCAGCTACACTCACATCCTATCACGCATCACATAAGATACACTTTAGAACGTTATATCCAATCACGCTGAGTGTATCATTTACTAGCAGCTCTCTACCCTCATTTATATTCCTTATCATGTTCCATCTAAGCGTACGGCTCAACGGAGTAAGTTTCTTGTAACTACTTCAAATGAAAGTAAGACACCACGCTTTTTCATCAATTTATATGATGCTATTTTTTTTTTATATTATAGCGATCTTGACTACTACTCTAGTGATATCTTTAGATATTTTATTTAAAAGCCATAACATAATTAAATGAATATATAAAGGTGAGAGTATATCAGCTCAAATCTATGAAATGACAATTTCACAATAAAGTAAGCACAGGTTAAGATTGTGATGTGAATTTATGGGTCACACCTCCATCTGAACTAATAGGAGGACAGTCTTTTTTAAGAAAAAAAAAGGTTTTCACTGCATAATAACACTTATAAGGTGTCTTATCTTGTATTTTTTCTTTTGTTATTTTAACACAAGGTCAATTGGCGTGGATATCTCTCTTGAGAGAGGTCTCTAGCATTTCGCAATTATATGTCTTTGTATGCTTATGCGGATTAAATTTTACCCTAGTATTAGATTAGAGTTGGTTTCATTGTATCCATCTGCTATTTATTTTGTTTACTTTGTTGCCAATAGTGAATTGCTAATTAGGACAATTGTATGAACATGGGCGAAAGGGAGGGGTGGGGTTACCTTGTTTTTTGTATTATATAAAGCCAGAGCTTCCACTGTTAAGACAGAAACCTGATGAAACCACCAGTCTGGCTGAGAAACGCGTTGCAACTGTTTTTAAACATTTGTTATTACTCCAGTTGGGTTGTACTGTGTACATCCTCACTTCTTAATAAATTACCTTTTAATCTACAGTTTGGAAGCCTGTGCTTTTATTATCCACTGGATTACCTGGACCCATCATCCTGTTGCAGGATCAGTGTAGCTGGGTCACTGAAATTCCCCAGGCTGCATCAATTAGCACAAGGGTGCTGCTCATTTTGTGAGTATTTTACCATCTACCTGATCTGTTACTCTCAATATTCCAACAGAGTTGCACTAGGAGGTGCCCTCTCTCTTTGTGATTTCTTCACAGATTCCAAAAATAGAGATGTTGCTATTTAATCCTTGCTCCAAGTCATTTATAAAAATATTAAAAAGAACAGGGCCCAGTACTGATCCAATATGAGTACGATCCATTCACAACTACTCATTGCTCCCTTTCTTTTATCCGGTTATTTATCCATGAGCTAACATGTTCAGCTATTCCCAGTCCCTTAATTTTGTGCATTAATCTCTCATGTGGCACTGCATCAAATGCCTTTGCAAAATCTAAGTATATCACATCAACTGATTTCCCTTTATCTATATTTTTACTTACTTCCTCATAGAATCTAATTAGATTATTTTGACAGGATCTATTTCTCATAAAACCATGCTGATTTGAACTCATAAACTCATGAACTCATAATCGTGTTTGCTCATCAATATGCTCATCAATATAATCCCATATAATCCCTTCAAATATCTTCCCCACTATTGATGTCAGACTAACTGGTCTATAGCTTCCTGGATCATCCCTGCTTCTCTTTTTGAAGAGTGGCACCACATCAGCTTCACGCCAATCCTGGGGGACCATGCCTGAGAATAATGATTCTTGAAAAATTAAGAGTAGAGGTTTGTTTATAACAGTGCTAAATTCCCGTAACACCCTGGTGTGAATTCCATCTGGGCCTGGAGTTTTATTTACCTTAATATTATCCAGTTTTTTCCTGATATCCTCTATACATAACCCAGTTAATGGTATGTGCTGGCATGTTCTAGTTTGTTCCAAAGTATCCTCCATTGGTTCCTCTCTTGTGTATACTGAAGAAAAGAACTAATTTTGTACCTCAGCCTTCTCCCTGTCACTATTATTCATGCTACCCTCCACGTATTTTAGTGTACCTATATTGTCCTTCTTAGATTTTTTTCTATTTATGTACTTAAAGAACCTTTTAGGGTTAGACTTAGAATCCTTTGCAATTAATTTTTCAATTTCAATTTTGGCTAATTTGATTGCTTTTTGCATACATTGTTACATTCCTTATAAATATGGTATGTTGAGTCTGTACTATTATCTTTGTATAATTTAAATGCCCTATGTTTTTTTTCCTAATTTCTCTTAACATATTTTTATTTAGCCACATTGGCTTGGATTTTTTATTTTTATTTTTATAACCATATGGTATTTGTTGATGTGTATATTTATTTAACAAAGTTTTAATAGTTATAGATTTTTCCTCTGTATTTTTATTAGAGAAAACTTTGTCCCAATTTATGTTATTTAATGATTTCCTTAAATTGTTGAATTTTGCTTTCTTAAAATTAAAAGTCTTAGTTAAACCTCTAAGACATTGCTTATGAAAAGAGATTTCAAATATGACCATGTTATGATCACTGTTACCCAAATGTTCTTTGACTTCTATGTTTGATATTATATCTGTATTGTTTGATAGCACTAAATCCAATATAGCTTTACCTCTAGTTGGCTCCTCTATTAATTGTGACAAGAAGTTATCCCTGAGAACATTAAAAATGATAAACGATAAAAATCTATCCCCCTTAGCTGAATTACTAGTTTCGTTGGCCCAGTTTATATCAGGGTAGTTAAAATATCCCATAGTTACAGCACTGTTATTAGCAGCCTTACCTATTTGCATAAGTAGTTTAGTTTCCTCCAGGTAACTAATATTGGGGGGCTTGTAGCATGTTCCAAGTAATATTTATTTTAGGATTTTCACCCCTCTGTTTATTTCAACCCACAGGGTCTCTACATTGTCACCTGTAGCATAAATATCTTCCCTTATTGTAGGTGAAAGGTTAGGTTTAATATACATGCAGATTCCTCCACCCCTTTTATTATTACTGCCCAGTCATGTGAATCATCCAACCAAGTTTCAGTTATACTGATAACATCATAGTCCTCTTCTGCAACTGCAAGAGCTCCAGCTCCCCCATTTTACTCGTCATGCTTCTTGCATTTGTTGTCATACATTTAATTTTCATGTGCTTTCTGCTGCTACTTGGTGTGCTTTCCTTTATACTTTCTAATGTGACATTTCTTAAGTCATCCCTTCCTTGAGATACTATAGGATTGACATATTCACAGACTGATCTCTGTTCAATAATTTTATTTAAAACATTTTTTTTTTAAAAGTTTGGATTTCAGAATAAATTGGTATATATATATATATATATATATATATATATATATATATATATATATATATATATATATATATATATATATAGCCATAAAGCTGGAGATATATATTTTAAATAAATATATATAAATATAGAACAATAGGATAGGAGTGCTAATTATTTAACTTGAGATCAGTTAGTGCTTAATAGTGTTAATATTCTTGCACTCCACTTGTAAACTAGGTCTATATTTTTGGAGTTCCTTTGCTGCACCCTCGCTCATGCAAGCCTGCTTAGCTTAGCGCAAGTTAAGAATCAGTGATTTTCCATAAAATATATTTGCCAGTATGTTAGATACAAATTTAAATGTGATTTAACAAAACAATTTTTTTACTATATTTTTATTTCAACAAATGATGTATTAATTTCATACAAATTTTAAATTACAATTTTTGTGAGCCCTATTGCAATGTATTAATCTCCTTCACTTACTTAAATGCAGCGAATGCCACTTTATGAGATACACTGTTCTCAAGGTAAAAAAAAAAAAGCCTATAAAGAATTCAGGGGCTTTATAGTACTGGTGAGATTTCTTAGAGAATCTCACAAGCCCAAAGACCTTTAGATAATCTGTCCCCGAGGACCTCATATTCAAAACGTTATCGCTCAGGTGAGATGATCTAAGTCTCATCGTTATGGTGAGGCCTTCAAAAATGTTTTAGAAACACAAATTTTATTGAAATGTTTATGTTTCTGTGTAGTGTTCTTTATGTGAAACAGAGACTCCTACATTACAATACAAGGTCTAAAAAAGGTTTAAAATATTAGGCCCTGAATCTGATGTTTTGAGAGTGATCTAATAAAACAAATAAATCCTAGATTATTGTGTTCTGTAAAATGTTTTTTGGATGGGCTTTCCTTTACAGGATTTGGCAAGGTTAGTTTGGTTGCCTAAAGTTCCTAATTAGCAACATTTTATCTCATCCCTGCATTGGAATGTTTCCTGGAATCAAATATATTTCTGAAAAGCAGATATTTAGAGTAATTTAAGATTCAAATAGTGCATCCAATTTTAAGATACTTTTCAATTTATTTCTGTTATCAAATTGATAGAAAACTTTTTGTATTTTTTGTTGAAAGTATACCTCAGAAGATTGAAATTCACTACTAGTTATATGTAAGCAGTGAGTTTGCACTTTTATGTCCCTTTAAGTGATTTTCCACAGCAAAGTACATAAATAGCAGGAAGCCTTGAAACATTCAACTTCAAGCTAAATAGAAGTGGTGGGTACATTTTAACTGGCATAAAGCCCTGTTAAACTGCTCTATAAGTTCCTCAAATAACACTGGGTATGAAGACTTCAGTTAAATTATGACTGCTAAAAAGAGAAGAATAGAATCTGTGTTTGATCAATGTTTTCTGTTTTTTTGTAGTTACCAAAGCCAATACATCTTTGGCTTAACTACTTGTTTGCTGTGTATATTTATGTGTGTATTTGTATGTGTATATATATATATATATATATATATATATATATATATATATATATATATATATATATATATATGTACTGTATATATATTTATATATACATATATATATATATATATATATATATATATATATATATATATATATATATATATATATATATATATATAAAAATATATATATACATATATTTAAATACATATACACATACATGGGGCACACACAAAGTAGGGACTCTTTTAGTGCATCTTTTTCTTTATCTAGCTATTTATCTAATGGCTAGATTACAAGTGTTGCGCTTACTGTTGCGTGTGAGCAATATCGGGTTATTGCATGATCACTGAGCTAATGCATTAAAGGGTAATGCATTAAAAAAACACAACATAAATAGATTCAAATTTACAGGTACACTCATATAAACACTATAAAAAACACCCTATACTAACACTAAAATAAACTATAGCAATAGCCTTTAGAAGGGCTTCTTGTAGGGTAAAGTAATTAAGCTCTTTTTCAAAAAAATAAATACTATTTAGAAGCAAGATTAGAGTTTGGTGAGTGCCATAGCTTTTTTTGGGTGGGTGTTGTTATTTTTTTTTCTTTTTGGGCAACAAAAGAGCTTTAGGGCACTGACCTATCAAATGCACTTTTCAGGACAATTTTTAGAGTAGGTTTTTAGACAGGCATTTTTTGGGGGGTGGGTATTACTTATTATGTGAAAAAGAGCTTAATCACTTTCGGGTAATGCCCTACAAAAAACCCTTCTAAGGGCTATTGCTATAGTTTATAATGTTACTATAGGGTCTTTTATTTTGGGGTGTTTTTTAAAGTGGGGTTTTAGTTTTAGATAAGCATAACTGTGTGTTTTTTATTTTTGGTAATTATTTTTTTCTGTAATGGTAGTTTTTTATTTTCTGTAATGTTAGTATTTTTTTAATGTAATGCTAGTTTGTTTTTTAAGGTAATGTTAGATGTTATATTTTCTTTAGTAACTTTGGGGGTGTTAGGTTAGGGGGTTTAGAAGTTAGTGGGCACTTTGCGATGGGTGTGTGGTGGTTTAGGGGTTAATAATGTAGAGGGGTACTTTGCCATGGGGTGTGTGGTGGTTTAGGGGTTAATAGTGTAGTGGGTTCCTTTGCAATGTGGGTGTGTGGCTGTGTACTTTGCAGTGGGGGGTGGTTGTTTAAGGGTTAATAGGGTAGTGGGGTACTTTGCAATGTGGGGATGTGGTGGATCAGGGGTTAATAGTGTAGAGGGGTACTTTGCGATGTGGGGATGTGGTGGTTCAGGGGTCAATAGTGTAGAGGGGTACTTTGCGATGTGGGGGTGTGTCAGTTTAGGGGTTAATAGTGTAGTTTAGTGCAACTGTTTCCTCTGCCCAAACTCTTTATGAGAACATTTAGGTTGAGTAAAAAGTTTGAGCGTTAAATGCGATTGCATTTGAGAGATCGCATTTGCTTTCAACTTGTAATACGAGCCGACATTGTTTTGCAATGTCACCTATAGAAAATATGGGGATTGTAAATTACTGTTAGTTCACGTAAACAAATTTGTGGCAATTTAAACAGCGCACAACTTTTAATATGGATTTTAAGGATTTGAATTTAAAAAATACTGTGATTTCGCAAATGTGTTTACCCTCCTCGCACATTCAATAGTGCTCCACTCGTAATCTATCCCATAGCCTTTTCTGCAATGTTTCTAGCCCTCTATCAATTAGTCAGTTTCCCTAGCTTCTCTCCTACTTTTGTGGTCGATCTTGATAAAATGACATGCTCTGACAACTGAGAGAATGACATTTATTCACTATAAAGTCTATTTGAGATTAATACATTTAATATTAATAATAAATATTAAAAATATTAATAATATTAATAATAATAGAAAAGTATTATAGATACTGTAAAAAAGGTATTCTAAATAATCCATAGAACATCTATATTTTTTACAGTATCTATAATAATTTTTAATAATTATTAATTTTTTAATATTTAATATTTCAATAGCACACCTTAAGATAACTCATTTTCATGTGTGCTAACCCAACACCGCACCACGTAAGACCTACATTGCGAAACCTAAAGTGCGCTACGCATTTTTTAATTCCTATGTTTGTCACTTAGATTTTTTTTTATTATTATTAAATATATATCTTATATATATATATATATATATATATATATATATATATATATATATACATATTTGATTTTAATGTAAAATAGATATCTATACATATATATATATATATGTATAGGGTTGTTCTATGCTCTCCATTGAAGTCTTTGTGGTGAATGAAGTTAGCACGCGTCGGGTTCCGCTTGGACGCAAAACTATTACTTTCAACTTGTAATACGTGTCCTACCTGTAACCTTTACTTGCAACCTGTAATATGAGCAAAACCTTGACGTACACCAACAGTCGCGATAAACCCCTTTTCGCCCGCTTGCAACTGTTAGCGCTCCCCTCTAGCCCTATGTACATTATGTTTTTAAAAGAAAATGTCTTTCTTAACATTTTGTATATGTAGTTAGTACAGTTCACACTGAACATGTTTAGTTGTAATGTTGGGATTGCACTTAACCAAAATTTATCTAATTAAATAACACATTTGGTACAGAGCGATCTCAATATTACTAAACCAAAGTTCACATTGTATTGAATGTGTTTACTTCTAATATTTTCATCCCACTATATCCAACATGTTATTAAAATAGAACACATTTGGTAGATATTTTTACTACAGTATGTTATTATTGCACTATTGAAATATAGGGCAAGATTACAAGTGGCGCACTATTTAGCGCCACCGCTCAAGAAGTAATCTTTTTTGCATTTGCACGCATATTACAAGTTGAAAGTAATAGTTTTGCGTGCAAGCAAAACCCGAGGCGTGCTAACTTCATTCACCACATAGATTTCAATCGAGAGCGTAAAAGAACCCTAACACTTATCGCTCGTGCACTAACCCGACAGGAGTTATTAATATTCATATATATATATATATATATATATATATATATATATATATATATATATATATATATATATATATATATATATATATATATATAAAAATAACAAGATTATTGCATTGAGCAATGATACTTTTTTATTGGACTAACTATACATTTACAAGATGAAAAGCTTTCGGAAGAATGTCTGAAGCAATACTGACCAATTTGATGGAATTTACAGATTATATCTTAAAACATAGGATGGCTAAAAAGACAGAAAGTGCTACAGAGGTCTGAATGCAGGGGGAAGAGGGGTGTCATAAAAATCATGATGGGGTTTTAGGAGACATAGGCAGACAGTGTCAGTAAAGGATAACAGACAGGGGAAATATATGGTTATACACAAAGCATATACTGACATAAAGTTAAATATCAACATAGAATCAATATGAATAAAGATGGGAAATTAGGTATACAGGGGAATATAAGATAGTCAAAGAAGGAGAAAGGAAATAAAGAAAAAAAGGGGAATAATAATAATGACAAAAGTGTGGACATAGGCTTACCTGCGTACCTATTTATAGAGAGTGTGGAATATACAATGTAATTGACTACAGTATAATGGGTTAAGAAACAGGAGTCTACATTTAACTGAGAATTAAACAAGTTGAAGTGCATTATCATTTTCATTTCAAATGTTTTTCTTTCCATTGTGTTTTTGAAGTTGCCTCTGGGAATCTTGATTTTGAGGTTTTGGATGGAGTGGTCAGATTGGGTGAAATGGTGACCAACAGGGGTGCAGTATTTTGTTTCACAGTGGTTTTTGATTTAGTGTAAGTTCATCCGAAGGTACAGTTTTTGGCTTGTTTCTCCAATATAACATCCCACTTCACATGCAGTGCAATGTTTCATGTATGCCACATTTGCAGATATACATGAATATGCCCTTTAATTTTATAGGATTTGCTCTTGTGATTAGCTGTGCTGCTTTCACAAATGTGCTGACATAGTTTGCAGAGTGCTTTGTTGCAGCGCTTGGTTCCATTCTGAGTGTTCTTTTTATCAAGGGGTAGCTTTCTGTGGACCAGTTTCTGTTTTAGGTTGGGTGGTTGTCTGAGTGTCAGGATAGGGGTTTTTGGAAAGATTGTTTTGAGTGTGGGATCCTCTAAGAGTAGTAGCTGTAAGTCTTTTATGATTTTTCGTATTCCTTCTACAGCAGGGTTATATTTGACTACTAGGGAGATAGTCAAATATAACCCTGCTATAGAATACATCTTTTAAATGTATAGTTAATCCAATAAAAAAGTATCATTGCTCAATGCAATACTCTTGTTATTTCGATATTTAAATCTCTGGACTAACATGGCTACTCCAATCAACGTATAACTTATATATACATATATATATATATATATATATATATATATATATATATATATATATATATATATATATATATATATATATATATATATATATATAGAGAGAGAGAGAGAGAGAGAGAGAGAGAGAGAGAGAGAGAGAGAGAGAGATTGATTTATTTTACATTAAAATCAAATATGTATATATATATATATATATATATTTATATTTATATATATATATATATATATATATATATATATATATATATATATATATATATATATATATGATATATATTTAATAATATCAATTAAAAAAATTCTAAGTGACAAACATAGGAATTAAAAAATGCGTAACGTACTTTAGGTTTCACATTGTAGGCCTTACGTGGTGCGTTGTTGGGTTAGCACACATGAAAATTAGTTATCTTAAGGTGTGCTATTGAAATATAAAATATTAAAACATTAATAGTAATTATTAAAAATGATTATAGATACTGTAAAAAATATATATGTTCTATGGATTGTTTAGATTTTTTACAGTATCTATAATACTTTTTATTAATTATTATTAATATTTTTTAATATTTATTATTTATATTAAATGTATTAATCTCAAATGGACTTTATAGTGAAACAATGTCATTCTCTTAGTTGTCAGAGCATGTCATTTTATCAAAATCGACCACACAACTATAGCAAATTGGTTAAACACATAGTATAAGTGCTACATGGGAGCAGCAGAGAACTGCTAGTCGAGAGCAGAAACTGGCACTGACTCAATTAGCAATGAGTTTCTTCAGTGTCACACAGAGCTGCACAGTCGATAGAAATAAAATTACATGATCTAATAAATGAGAGCATATAATTTATTTAACTTTAATGGGCTTTAAATATTCCATTTTATTTTATTTTTATATTTTTATGTAAAACTACAGAAGTAGGAAATATGCCAAAATTTTATATCACTTCTGTTTTATATTTCAACATTTTTATTTGTAAATTGACATAGTACGACAGGAAGATTCAATGGGAACAAAGGATAACATCAAATATGTTTTTGTTGCATCAAACATTTAAGCAAGTCCTATAGTTCTGTTCATCTGTAACATGAACAGAAACACAAAGTTTCAGATGTTACCCACTCGGCAGAGATAACTTATAACTGCTCAGGGAGACAAAAAAATAACTATTAAAAAAAATCTCATGTACCTGTCACAGAATATAATTTAGAAATGTGCCCTAAAGGTAAACACATTAATATTACATCTCATGAAAAAGAATCTAGAAAACCTTTTTATTAAGCCGCTTGAATGTTCACATTTTTAAGCTTCTATCACCATCTAGTGGTCAAAATGTAGCACTTTTCTTATAAAAGGAGAATTATAAAACTCAGGCATTTGTTATATGTATTTTGTTTGTCTTCTTATTTAAACTAAATAAATAGGCATATATATTTATTTTTAGTGCATATTATAACCTAGATTACAAGAAAATTGCAACCGTTAGTGCAGAGTGTGTCATACGTATATGAACCCTGCACTAGCGAATCTGGCATTTCAAGTGAACGGTAAAAAACATTTGCTGGAGAATTTTAACCTGGCTGAAATCCTTTTAGGGCTCCAAATATTTTCAATGCATATCGCAGGATGTGCAATTATTTCTTAAATTACAAGTGATAAGTTATACCTTGTGCTTGAGTATAGCATATAAAACCACTGGAAAATTTAGCACTGTTAGAGACCTGAAATAAAGGGTTTATACAAAATATTACAATACAAAATTATAGTTTGGCAACTTTGCGGGATCATTTTCATTTTAATTTTACATGGATCAAAAATATGGCTATCCTAAGTATGACAAAACATTAAAATATTTTTTTTCTCCAACACTAAACTCTTTACATTTTAATTTTAAAACCTTAATATTATTTATTTTAAGACCTTCAAGCCTAAATGTACCTTCAGCTTAGACACTTGACAATATTTTGTAGATTTTCTTGATAAATTAGATAAAAAGATATATTTTAAAGTTTGTTTCTTTTAAATATACAGTATTCAGTTGAGAAAGTATACAAATATGCCCTTAACGGCTTGTCATAGTCAAAGTTAATAAGAACTTAATTTAAAGGAACAGTCTAGTTAAAATTAAACTTTCATGATTCAGATAGAGCATGCAATTTTAAACAACTTTCCAATTCACTTTTATCATCAAATTTGCTTTGTTCTCTTGGTATTCTTTGTTGTAAGCTAAACCTAGGTTGGCTCATATGCTGATTTCTAAGCTCTTGAAGGCCACCTCTTATCTTAGTGCATTTGACAGTTTTTCAAAGCTGAAGGGTGTTAGTTCATGTGTGCCATATAGATTATATTGTGCTCACGTCCGTGGAGTTACTTTTGAGAGGTCACTGATTGGCTAACATGCAAGTCTGTCAAAAGAACAGAAATGAGGGGGCAGTCTGCAGAAACTCAGCTACAAGGTAATCACAGAGGTAAAAAGTATTTTAATATAACTTTTGGTTATGCAAAATTGGGGAATGGGTAATAAAGGGATTATCTATGTTTTTAAACAATAACAATTCTGGAGTAGACTGTCCCTTTAAATATATAAATGTTTATGAAGACATTTCTAAATAGAATATTTGAAGGGCCAAAGATATCGGAATAATAATGATATCAAATACCATTGCTTTGGGTAAAAGTAATTTTGAATGGATAGAGATAATATGAATAGTTTTACCTTTTCTAATTCTATTGTAAAAAGTAATTACTAAGCTCTTGAATATTAAAAAACTGAGCCAATATATATGCATTTATTGAATATTTTGTGTTAATGTAAACGATTTATTAATGGGCATGGATTTAAATGTATTTTGAAATATTAATATAATAGTAAATAAGCATATTTTACATATTTACATTTTTAAAGGGCACACAATTGTTGTTAAGCGTACCTTCAGCTCAGCATTCGAGAGATATCCGAAATTATTTTTTTTTAGTGTACCCCCATAATAATGTACGGGATTAGCGCACCTATGCTGTCCGACATCCAGATGTTCTAGGCTTTCCCACAATGCGCTAATATTTTTTTTTGAACTTGCAATGTAAGCACAAAAAATAAAAGCCATAATGATTTAACTTGAGTGGTGTAAGTGCACAATAGCGCTAATATTTTTGCCCTCTATTTGAAATGTATGTAATTAAACAATCTTCTCAGTTTCTCCTACAAAATTGCAAACTTTAATAAATCT
Source organism: Bombina bombina (assembly GCF_027579735.1). Classification (NCBI taxonomy): domain Eukaryota; kingdom Metazoa; phylum Chordata; class Amphibia; order Anura; family Bombinatoridae; genus Bombina; species Bombina bombina. The sequence continues at coordinate 778,996,297 of NC_069499.1, read as the reverse complement.
CAGGTTACATGTACGCATGGCTTTTTTACATTGCTTTTATACATTAGTGTTTACACATCTGCTTGAAAACTAAACTGTGAACATACCAAATTATTTCTATTATTCATCGAATCCTTTAATGTCACAATACTTTGTCCTCAATCCAGGTATTTAGAGGGGAATTAGTGGTTACTTGTGTGGGGAGTGTTTTAAGAGTTAAAAGCATTTAGGAGGTTTAGTTGTATTTTAGCAGTGGGGATTTATTTATTATAGGGGCTATCACAGTTAGAGGGTTTAGAGACAGAGGGGTTATTATGATTAAGGTTGTGGCTGTTTACTGTGGGGTTTCTCGGAGGGTTGTTGCAGTTGAGGAGTTAAAAGATAGAGGCCCCAAGTTATCAAAGTCTGGCGGACCTGATCCAACAGTGCGGATCAGGTCCGCCAGACTGGTGCAACGCCGCCCCCTGCAGACTCGTGGCCAATAGGCCGCCAGCAGGGGGTGTCAATTAACCCGATCGGGTTGATTTCCGGCGATGTGTGTCCGCCTGCTCAGAGCAGGCAGACAGGTTATGGAGCAGCGGTCTTTGTAACTGCTACCATACGGAGCTTGATACACATGCCCCATGGAGTCAAGAATGTAAAGGGCTTAATAGTGCAGCTATTTGGAAAATAATTATTTTTATTTTTAGAAACATTTTTTCCTCTTCAGTGAATATTGTGCTAGCACAAACTACTCTAGCTCTATTTACACCTCTCATGAAATTATCATGAGTCACAAAAAAATTAACTTCTTATAATTTTAGCCCAAAAATTTAAGCATTATGAAATCTGAACAAGTTGTAATAGCTATCCAACCTGCTTGTGTTTTGTGCTCCACTACTATTCCGGCCCTTTTATAATGTAGATTATAAATAGAGGTGCGCACAGGATGAACAATTTGGTTCAAAATAATTTTTGAGAACGAATATTTAGAGAAATTAGTTTCCCCAATTATTTGTTGCAGCGCTATCCTGTATTTGTTTCATTTAAAATGAATACTGAATATTCATGAAACATTTACATTAATTTTCGTTAAACTAATGTAAATGTTCCAAAGCTACAGGTGAAACAGTCCAGTATGGTAAACCGCTCATCTTCATCACAGAGCTCCCAGGGCCTGTACTAAAGTACCTTCCAGCGTACAAAAGGTAAATATTTTAACCATTTAAAGGGAAACAAATTAATACTGATTAATTTTGTCAGCATTTGTTAGTGCATTCGTTTGGATATTCATTTTGTGGAATTGAAACAAATATCCCTGTTTCAACAGGAATTTGCATTCATGACAAAACTGAATGCACATGTCTAATGATGAATATCATGCAATACACTACTGGGAGATAGCTGCTAATTGATATCTACACATCTATCTTGTCATTGGCTCACCTGATGTGTTCAGCTAGCTCCCAGTCATGGATTGCTGCTTCTTTAACAAAGCTTACAAAGAGAATTGAGCAAATATGAGTAAGCTGGAAAGTTTAAAATTGTCTTGCCTATCTGAATAATAAAAGAACAATTTAGGCTTTCATGTACCTTTCGATATAAATATTCTTTAGCAATATAAAAAAACAATATATGCTAGGAAGGCAAGTAAAGCTGAAATTGTAAAAGTCAAGCAATAATAGGGTAATTGAAAGCACTCAAGTGAAAACTGCATTTTGAAACAAACAAAATGCAAAAGCTCATAATCATATGTCATAGTGAGGCTCGTGTGGTCATGCCCAGAAAATTGTCTTCTAATTTGCAGTTTAAATGTATTATATGAAACAAACTTTTACCACTGTTCATCTTTAGTGTTTGTTATTGTGATTAAAGTTACATCCCATGAGTATAATGAATGTATGGCAAAGAAGAGAGCAGGGCTGGATTTTATGACACTCAGCAATATTCTTTAAAAATAGTTATTCCACTAAAAGCTTCACAACCATTCCCAGGTGAGGGACAGGTAATTTAATCTATCACAGTAACAACTTTTATCACTTATATAATTTTACTTTTACCATTTTATTTTGTATTATCTGCTATGCAAAAATGGTCTCACAAATAAGCTAAGGAAGAGCAAACCGTACAACAATTGTAGCTAGCTATTTGGAACTTAATAATTTGGGGGTAGCCATTGCTGTTTTGTGGGCGTGGCCATGTTTGGAGGGACATGGTCACGTGTGGATAGTGGATGTGGATCATGAGTATGTCAGTTGGCGTGCGTATCTAGGCAGCTTATGATCATGTCTCGATGGTCTATGGGCAGGGCAAAGAGAAATTCTGCAAATTGTGACATTTGGCTGCCTCAGAGGGACAGTGTAACAGAGCTCAGAATTAGGGACTGTCCCTCTCAGATAGGGACAGTTGGGGGGTCTGAGAGGGTTCCAATATTTGGAGTTGTTTTATTTTGTACATTTGAAAAGTAATTGTTTTACAGTTTTGATTACAATCATGTTAAAGGGACATAAAAGTGCAAAAAAACTAAATGCTCTAATGTGCTGCAGTATTGGTTGCATATAACTATATGTTTAACACCTGCAATACGGTTTAACACATATGGGCTCCATTTAAAAAGTTAACGGATGCAGTTTTGGAGTGTATTCAGCTGCAGGATCACATCAGAGAGCCTGCAGCCGATAGTTAAGAAGCAGCTATGCTTCCTAACCTATACACCAGCTCTGAGCTGCTGGTTTGCAATCCCTCCAGACTTGTCTGACTGGTGTAGCTAATAGCTCCTACTCACAAATGATTGCGGCTCACGAGCAGGGTCCGGCGTTGCGCAAGTAAATGCTGGGTGGACAGGTTTAGAGTTGTCCGCACTTGTTCACCCAGTTCGTCTTAAATGGAACCCTACTTGGACTGAGCTGAATATATTGGGTGAACCAATGACAAGATTTATATGTGTGCAGCCAATAATCACCAACTAGATCTCAGTAGAGCATTATTGCTCCTTAGCCTACCTGGGTATGCTTTCCAATAAAGGATAACAAAAGAACAAAGTAAAATTGATAATACAGTTATTGCATGTTTTATCTGATCCATGAAAGTTTGAGTTTGATTTTCATCTGCCTTTAAACATTACAATCACCATGTGAAGCTGATCCTGATGACACAAGAACAAAGCTTATGCATTTTTTGAAAACTGCATGATTTGTCTGCCCTTGGTAGCTTTAACCACTGAATCCTGCACCCAAATTAGGGCTCGTTTCCATTGAGCCATAAAAAATGGAGCTGTAAGTCACCAAAGTAGTCGACAGCTAAAAGTAATTTACAGGTCCATTTTAGTACCAGGTTCCAGTGAAATATTTTGTGCATTGCATGCAGTCGGTGTCAATTAACATTGTGTTAACGCTTCCATCCGACGTTGGATTTCTTGAAAATCATTTTGTTGCAATGGTAACCCGACCTTATACTATAAAATGTATAAAAGGTATCTTATCTATAATCACCTCTAAAGAGCAACAAAAAACAAAGATACACTTATTTATACTACATATTTTTTAACTCTAAGCAAATACTATTTTTTTATTATAATTATATTTTCCACTTTATTAATATATGTATTATGTATTTCTGCCCTAGGCAAAGGTCTATTTTGAATTTTGTAGACATGAGATTGCATATATTATTATATGTAAATACATACTGATATTTCCAAAAGAACATAAGTGCAAATATCCCTATACATGGCACAACAATAAATATTCCATATTACATTTTATTTCTACATTGAAACACTTGCATTATTATCAAGTTTTAAATTTTCAATGGGAAATAGATTTAAAAAAACTCATTTTTTTCTCTTTTACACCTAGTTGAGCTTGGTGTAATTTTTTTCAATGTGTCGACAACCTCCGGCAGTGTTTTAAAGGTGTGTGCTTTCATTGGAAACCTGGTATAAGGTATCACTTAACGGCTTCAAATACTTTTCATGCAACGGCAACACAAAAATAATTTCAAGATCTGGACCCCAGCTGCTGATATTGAGATATAACGTTCCATCGCAAACAGTCAATAAATGAAATTGCTTCCGACAGAATATTTATTGGTTTGCTACCTCACGCAAACCTTATTACGGCTCAGTAGAAATGAGCCCTTAGTCACCCATTTTTAGTAACAAATTTGCACTATACCTTTAGTCTTTCAAGGTGAGAGCTCTGCAGTTAAAGTAAAATAACAGTCTCTTACAAACTGCACTGCTGAGCAGCATAAAGTTGGCGAATCACGCACGTAAAAAGCCAAACTTAGAATATCGTGCATGCGATAACATATCCCCCCATAGAAGTCAATGGACCAAAAAAAGTGGGGAAAAAAACCTAATACCCTGCTCGCGTGGAAACACAATCCCATATTCTCAAGAAGAATATGTACTATTTATTAATACATATTTCTACATATATCTTATAATATGTTGGTATATACTGTATATCTATACCTATATATATATATATATATATATATATATATATATATATATATATATATATATATATATATATATATATATATATATATATATATATATGCAGTATATACTCTTTTATAGAAATATGAGTTTTGTAAACAGAGAATAAAAGGTATACACAGACCCTTTATTTACAGAACTAATGTTAACAAAATAGAAACATATCTATGATGTTCTGCTTGTCTTGAAAGCTTAAAGGGACATGAAACCCAAATTTTTTCTTTCATGATTTAGAAAGAACGTGCAATTTTAAACAACTTTCTAATTTACTTCTATTATCTAATTTGCTTAATTCGCTTGATATCCTTTGCTGAAAAGCATATCTAGATCCATTGGATAATGGAAGTGAATTGGAATGTTGTTTAGAATTGTATTCTCTATCTGAATCATGAAAGAAAAGTTTTGGGTTTAGTGTCCCTTTAAAATATTTAAAGGGATATTAAACCCAATTTTTTTTTCTTTCATGATTCAGATAGAACATACAATTTTAAACAACTTTTCAATTTACTTCTATTATCTAATTTGCTTTGTTCACTTGGTTTCCTTTGTTGAAAAGTATACCTAGGTAGTCTCAGAAGCTGGGAACTAGCTGCTTATCAGTTGCTGCAGATATATATCTCGTCATTGGCTTACCAATTAGTTCAGCTAGATGACAAGAGAATAAAGCAACATTGATAATCGGAGTAAATAGGAAAACATATGGGTTTCATGTTGCTTAAAATATATTTTGATAACTTTTTTTTTTCTCTGCTTATGGTCTATTTATAGTGTATTTGCTACAATTAATTACCTGCCAAATTTCAAAATGACAATGGAGGTAAAAAATAAACATTTCTGATACAGCTAGAACATCCCATTTTAACTGGCACCAGTACATGTACATATATTGGTCTAAACACATGCACTCTCTTGACACATGCACTCTTGCATTGTCTTTTTATTGTGAGTTTGTCAAATATTCAACTTTACAGAATGTAGTGGTCCTTTTAGTAGAATAGTAGGAAAAAAATCATTTGTCTATCTCAGATCATCATATTATCTAACAAATAATGTATGTTGTTTACACAAATCATAAATACCATTGGTTCTTGTTATTCACAGACTCACACAGACTCATTTTCTTTACTCTATAATGGCTGGAAACCCTCTTTATGTGGCGAGAGCATCATCTTTGCTAAGCATCCCTCACATACCAACAGCTGCAGGTTTAAAAGGACAGTAAAGCAATATTTCATGATTCAAATAGAACAACTTTCTAAATGACTTTGATTATCAACTTTGCTTTGTTCTCTTGGTATCCTTTGCTGAGGAGTAGACTCAAGAGCAGCAATGCACTACTAAATTAACAAACGAGTGAGCCAATGACAAAAGGCATATGTGTGCAGTCACCAATCAGCAGCTAGCTCCCAGTAGTACATCGCTGCTCCTAACCTACCTAGGAATGTTTTTAAACAAAGGATAACAAGAGAACAAAAGTAAATTAGAAACAAGCAGTAAATTGGAAAGTTGTTTAAAATTACACACTCTGGCCTCCACTTAACAACGGACGGATGGACAAGGGCAAACATTTCGGCCCTTGTCCGACCGGCATTACGGCTTGTGGACAGCAGTACGCTACCCACATTTATCATTGCACAAGCCTCTGCTTGTGCAACGCCACCCCCTGTCTGCACGCATCAAATCATGTGTAAGCAGTTCAGTCCAAGAAGTCCGGGGATTGAGAATCACCACTTCAGAGTTGGCTTAGTAGGTTAAGAAGCAGCAGTCTGATGAGTGATCCTGCAGCCGAACGTGCTCCAAAGCTGCATTCGCAGCTTCTTAAATGGAGCCCTCTATCTGAATCATGAATATTTAATTTTCACTTTACTGTCCCTTTAATAGTAATATTTATATAGTTCTCAGGAGATGGGTGTTCCTTTGTTCCATAGCTTATTTAGGAGTACAACATATCATGCACTTTAACACATAAATAAATATCAACATTTATCAGAAATATATTATGTTTTATCAATAAATAAATATCAACATTTATCAGAAATATATTATGTTTTATCCATAAATAAATATCAACATTTATCAGAAATATATTATGTTTTATCCTAAGTTGATCCAAAGTTTCTACCCTGTTCAACCAGAGTTACTTTTATCCGTGCGAATACTGCCACTTAATAATTGCCTCACATTAGTCAATTATTTTTTTCTGGATGACTGAGCTTCTCTTTGGTCCAACTATATAATCACACTGTTATGGTTCATACAAATTAATTCCTGGAATATGGGTTTATTAAAGGGACATTAAATACCCCTTGTTTTTATGTTAAAATTGTGGGGGGGGGGGGGGGTTCCACACTCTGTATAGAGGCCAACAAATTTGTAACCTAGGTTTTCAAAATTCTGTAAATTACCTAAACCAGCTATTTAATTTGCAACATTTAAAGATAAGAGAAATATTTCTTGTAGCCTCTATAGATTCAGGCAGATATGTACATAAAACAAAGAGGTGTGTTTAATGTATTTTTGTTAATTAGGCAATAAAAAAAAAACAATTTCTAAATGTATGCTATTTCTATCATCAATTCACATTTATGATAGAAAGATACTTGATTTAGGATGAACACAAAAAAACTACACGTTTAGCACTGAAATGTATTGTAGTTCCACTTGACTTAAAATGCTGTCGTGTGGAAAAAATATTTCACTAAATGTTAAACATAGTTATTGACCCAAAGCCAGATACTTTATTGTTTCATGTGTCAATGACTTAAAAGTATTATTTCCATGCAATTCCTACGCCTCTCACTTCTGTATTAAATGTCTCTACTAAAATATTCCAGCATATTTCAAAATGTAGACCAGATGTTTATACTAGTTTTTATTTTAACTCATTATACTTAAACAAACATTAACATAGCAATTTGAGCTGTAAAATGTTCAAGTACCTTCAATTAATAGGTCTCAAACAACTTGAAGGACACAATAAAAATACTTTCAGCTCCAGAAAGTACTTTACAAATGCACATATATTATCCCCAACAGCTTATCCCCTCTATTATTCAACTGCCTATAAAATTCATATTGTCATTTTAGTCCACTCAGTTATTTCCATGGGGCCGATTCTATAGAATTATGCTGTTTTCAGTGCACTGTACCTTAAATTTTCTGTATTTTTCTTATACATGGGTTTTCTTTTCAGAGTATTTAGAGTATTTTGGTGAAAACTCACCACCTTTTAACTGGCAAGAAAAAACAGAGAACTGTAGTGAGAAAATATTTTTAGGATTACACTAGGATTTGAGCAAAAAGTTCTTTTATGCCCATGGAATGTCCATGTTCAGTCCATTTAAATAAAAATCAACAATTACGCTTTGTATTTTGTACTTATAAGTTTTTTCCCATCCAGTGCCCTTAAATGCAGTATACACCCTTTAGTCAGACAACCTATTTTCAGGGTAAAAAGTGGCTTTACATCATTCCACCAGGGAAATAGAAGTGCTGGTGAGCATTCTTTAATAATTTTGCCAGCCCAGAGACCTTTAGATCATTGGGCCCTAAGAGAGCTTCAGTTGGTCCCACCAAACAGTCTACTGCCTCTAACCAAAACACAGCTGCTGGTAGTAGATGAAAAAATTATATCTGCCTCCGGCTGCTGCACTTCTCCCTCACAAAGCATGCTCCCCTTTTCTTGGATGGCATGTGCTCTGTGAATTAATTTGTCCCTCCAAGTTGGCAGGTTATACGTTTGGAGATCAATTTTCCCCTTAATTTTTTGATCCAACAATGTAGCCAGCATCAGTTCAGGACATTTCTCCAGATTGTCTAACATGCAACTTTTTCAGATTCGCTTTCAGCCTCCTGACAAGGTCTGCTACCTCACGCTTATTACTCTACCACTTTATGATTTTCCAGAAAGGCATCCATCTTGCTCAATAGGTGAGTGAACAAGGGTATGACGACCTAGACTGGCAGTGTTTTGGCTCAAGTTTGGTGACATCTATAAAAGGATTTAGGACTGCCACTAACTGACCAATCATAGTCAAATGTATTGATCAGAAGCCATAGCATAGATAGCCCTCTGCTGCTCTAAGATATGTTCCACCATATCCAAAGTCAAGTTCCACCTAGTAGTTATGTCTTGCTGGTGAAGGCCTGCCTTTTCCTGTTTCTGCCTAAGGAGCTGACTGGCTTTAACACTCAGGTGGAAGTAGTTGGAAATCCTTCTGCATTGTTCAATTATAGTTGTAAACCTAGAGTTGCCATCAGGGATAGCAGTTTTTACTACCAGGTGGAGGATGTGAGCCAAACAACACACACTGATTAAGTAATCTCCACATAGAGCATTCACCATATTGGGTGCTCCATCTGTGACTACAAAGCCCAATTCCACCTTGGTGCCTGCCATCTCTGCTACCCACTGCACCACCATCCTCTTAAGAGCCTGCAATATTTTGTCAGCAGTATACTGCTCATCCAACACCTTGGCATGGAGGAGGAATGATCAGTAGCCCTGCTGATCTACCAACCCACTCCTGCCCTAACTGGAGCTAGCAGTAGCACTACCCTCATCCTCATCACACAACCTGGCCTGCCACGAGTGTGCCATCAGTGAGAGGAAGGCATGATAGCTACTAGAAGCAGTCCATATGTCATTGGTAACGTGCACTAGAGTAGATTGAAGGGACCATGCTCCTGTTGAATGTGCTGCATAATAGGAGATGGTGTTGGGGAGCAACTGCTTCCATCAATCAATTAACTGGGTTCATTTTCTCAGTTTCTGCCTGGACATCCCCCTAGAGTGAAATCCCCCAAAGTCCTCTAGGGTGGTTTAAAAACATAAGTGTGATGTTAAAGTTAGTACTTGACTCTGCCAACTGCCTTCAATACCATGCCTCTTGTCCTGACTATTGCTGGTAATGGTGCTCCAAGTAGGTGGTGTTGCCAGCTGTGATAAGGAGATTGTTGTGCTGTTGGTGCTGTGGGCTTCACCTTCTTCCCTCAATAAAACGTCCAAACTGCCATGTGATGAATGTGGAGATGTTGGTTCATCCTGGAGCTCCTGAGATGACCCAACACTATTCCACAGATAACTTCTCCCACACCTTTAAGCGATGTGAAGCAGTTGCTGGCTCTGCTTGCCATTCTACCACTGTTGAGGTTACTTAGTGGTTTATGATGTGGCATTTATAATTCTCTCCCTTACATTGTTTTCTTTCTGATTGGTGGTGGTGGCAGTGGTGATTCTAGTATTTACAGAGATTGCACTATTAATTAAACTGGCAACATGGGGAAGTAGATGAGGCTGTTGTAGGAACTGGCTGCTCTACAACAGGAGATGATGGTGGCGATAGAGAGGGAGGAAGTTTTGCTGCTGCCTGTCTTGTACAATCTCTGTCGTGGAATCTCTTCCTCCTCCACCATCATGTGGCAGCCGGGTGGGTTTATCACTATCTGAAAGGCTGTCTCTATGCAACTGCAACAGGAGCACCGCAGATACTGCAAGAGATGTAGATGATCTCATTGTGTTAAGCAGTCAGGGAAAAGTGGGAAGCATTCAGCAGATATCCCCAGTCTCTGTTTTGGGTGATGAGGATATTACTGTGACTCTTAGCATGTTTGTTATAGCCTTTACTCTGGACTAGGAGGAACTTGATTTATGTCCATTTGTCTAGTTGTTATGTGGACGAATAGGCCAAAATTAAGGAGAATTTGTATTTGTCAAAAGACGAATGCAGCTGTCTATGAGTAAAACTTTTAAAGGTGTTAAACACATAGTAAACGAAAGTAATTTAATAATAAAATGATCTAACACACTAGATTATTTAATTTGAACACTAGAATATTCCTTTAAAGGGACCGTAAACACCTTGTAATTACAAGACATTTCTATTGTGTTGCTATAGAATAACATATCAGCCAAGTCTTAACATTTTTAAAACAAAATATCATCTATTTTTCAATAGCCAAACTCCACCCAAACATTTGTCTTATTTGGAAGAGCCAATTTGGGCTTTAGTCTACAGACAACAAGGCTAATCACACTCATAGTTAGTATAAAGTAAATTGTTTTGCAGCTGTTATCAGCTCAAACCAATTAGGGAAAGATACATAACAGAATTACCCTTGAGAAGTCAGCATGTGCATTCCAAGTTCTGAGAATTAGAAATTGCTCAATTTTAAGAGCTAAATTACATGACAATAAATAATGAAACTATATTGCAAATGTGTTTCCCAATGCATAGCTAAACATTCTATATACAAATCTCAATATGTTTACTGTCCCTTTAATATATAATATAAACAAAATTGTGTTATGTGATGGTAGAACCAGTCATCTTTGCTTTCTGGGTATTTATCCTATTATCTGCTATTACTTTAAGCCATGCTGCTTGCCCCAGGTTGTTTTGGCATGGTTGGCTGAGCATTAGCTTAATTCTCACATGTAAGCTTTTCATTTATGCTACAGAGCTACAGTCTGTTTGCAATCAGGGATCCTTAATGAGACCTGATCTAATGAAGTGCTATCATCATATATTTAAATCATTTTAATGCAGAAGTATCCTTCCTGGCAGAAAAATTCACAATATGTACATTTATATTAATGCAAGATATATGGATATCTATATTTAGATAGAGATGCAGATAAAATATGTTGTTCTAATTAGCTCCCAAAAGTGTAAAATGTGAATAAACATTCTGCTTGTCCAATGAGAAAATTGCTCTATTCTTTCTGAAAAGCAATATCTGAAATGTTTTGACTGCTTTTTAATGCTGGTTATCAAAAGTGCCTAGTTACTGTTAAAGGGTTCTTTTTAAATTCATGGGTCATTTCTTTATTCCATGCTTCATGTACACAGAACTGACTTTATTGCTTATTACAGCCATGTTATAATAGAAAGGTATATTTATGGTGCTACAGGCAATTAATTTGGTTCCATTACAAAGAATCTAGAAAGGTCACATGAGGAATAATGGATGCATCATAACCCTTGTGATTTATTGTAGAAATACTTAATACCTAAGCCTGATCTATCTCAAGAGATATAAATCCTAAACACTTTCACTTTCTACAGATTAGTTTGATTTTCATTTTTAACCACAAAATTACTGGAAAATTGCACAGAAAGGCTGCCAGGGATAGAAGACAATAAAATGCACATGTCCCAGCAATGCCACACAATGCTATGAATAATTTCCATGAATCCGTCAAAACTGGAGAGGGAAGTTTCAAAGCTTGTAAAGTTCTGAGCCTTTTATGTTCAGAGTTTGTTCAATAGTTCTCTAACGTTATACATTTACTATAACCAGGCAGGGACATAACTAGCCCTTGCTGGGCTACAGAGTTAAAGGGACATTAAACCCCCAAAAAATTATTTCATTATTCAGATAGAGAATGCAATTTTAAGATGTTTTCCAATTTACTTCTCCCATCAAATTTGCTTTATTCTCATGTTATTCTTTGTTGAAGAGATACCTTGGTAGGTAGCGTGCACATGCCTGCAACACTATATGACAGGAACTACTGCTGCTATATAGTGCTCTTGCTAATGTATTGCAATGTTGCAAAACTGCTGCCATATAGGGCTGCAGACACATGCACACTCCTGAGCTTACATCCCTGCTTTTCAACAAAGGATAACAAGAAAACAAAGAAAATTTGATAATAGACGTGAATTGGAAAGTTGTTTAAAAGTATATGTTCTACCTGAATTATGAAAAAAAATGTGTTTTATGTCCCTTTAAAGGGACAGTCTAGTCCAAAACAAACTTTAATTATTCAGATAGGGCATGGAATTTTAAACAATTTTCCAATTTACTTCTATCACCAATTTTGCTTTGGTATTCTTAGTTGAAAGCTAAATCTAGGAGGTTCATATGCAAATTTCTAAGTCCTAGAAGGCCGCCTCTTAGCTCAGGGTATTTGACAGTTTTTCACCACTAGAGGGTGTTAGTTCATGTGTTTCATATAGATAACACTGTGCTCATGCACGTGGAGTTCCTAGGAGCCAGCACTGATTGGCTAAAATGCAAGTCTGAAATAACTTATATAAGGGGCAGTTTGCAGAGACTAAGATACAAGATAATTACAGAGGTTAAAATTGTATTAATATAACTGTGTTGGTTATGCAAAACTAGGGAATGGGTAATAAAGGGATTATCTATCTTTTAAAAAAACAAATATTCTGGTGTAGACTGTCCCTTTAAGGCTGAGACAGGGCTCCTCTATTTCAACAGCAATCTTTCTGGCTGTTTGCAATCAGCTGTAGTTGAGCTGGCAGCTACAAAGGAGAAATAGTTGCTGCTTGTTTGTGACTATGAATCATCCTTCTGCCCTGATTTGTCTGTGCCTTTCCTTCCTGTGTAACTATAGGGTTGCAGGTGTTTCTGCTCAGCTACACTGTGATGGCCATCTTGTAAAAGTTACCACCATATTGTAAAGTCAAATCCATACACTTTCCTTAAAGGGGCAGTCTACTTGAAAATATTTATGTCTTAAAAGATAGATAATCCCCTTATCACCTATTCCCCAGTTTTGCATAACCAACACTGTTGTATTAATATACTTTTTCCCTCTGTGATTATCTTGTATCTAAGCCTCGGCATACTGCCCCCTTATTTCAGTTCTTTTGACTGACTTGCGTTTTAGCCAATCAGTGTTGACTCATAAATAATTCCACAGGAGTAAGCATGATGTTTATATATATGGCACAGATGGACTAGCATTGTCTATATTATATATCTTTATTAGTTCTATTTTTTTCTATCCCCTTCCCTTTACATCTTATTGAAAATTGTGGAGGAGGAATATAGCACAAGGTAAAATGTCATCTGAGTTTTGTAACTGCCAAATCATTTAAAGCCATCTTCATATGTTGCAGCCTATCTATAGTATATATAACAGATATAACAAATTGCATGCTATAATTATATGTATGGAAATTTGAAATTATAGTCTTACATTCAAACACATAACAGTGACGGAAGGAAGGAAGGACTGACTATAAATCCAATCCAATCTAAATCAAATCCTAAATCTATCCATCATTAGTCTATATGTCTGTCTTTCTGTCTTTTAGATCAGTGAGACTATCAGTTTGTTTATGCACCATTTGGAGTATTTATTTTAATCTCAGATGATACTTAAGAATCAGCCTTTGATACTGTATATGAAAGAGCAACAGTTATACATAATATTATTACATGGCAATAAAGGAAAAAAAACCTTGGAAAGGTGCGCTCACAATAAAAAAACTCAAAAACACAGTAAACTAAATAAAATGAAAAAAAAAAAATAATAATAAATTCAAATCCGAAGATAGGCAGCACTCCCAAAATATGCCTCTTTCTTTCCTTTATTTGACTTGCTCGTGCACGATTTCACCATAGACATCAATGGGGAGAGCCGGGAAAAAAAAGCCTATCACCTGCGATCGTGGAATGAAAGCTCCGTAACGCAGCCCCATTGATGTATATGGGGAAATAAAAAGTTACTTTTAAACCTAACACCCTAACATAAACCACAAGTCTAAACACCCCTAATCTGCCGCTCTCAACATCGCCGCAACCTACATAATGTTATTAACCCCTAATCTGCCACCCTTAACATCGCCACCACTTACCTACAGTTATTAACCCCTAATCTGCTGCCCCCGACATTGCTGCCACCTACATTACAGTTATTAACCCCTAATCTGCTGCCCCTAACATCGCCACCACCTACATTACAGTTATTAACCCCTAATCTGCTGCCCCCGACATTGCTGCCACCTACATTACAGTTATTAACCCCTAATCTGCTGCCCCTAACATCGCCACCACCTACATTACAGTTATTAACCCCTAATCTGCCGCCCCTAACATTGCCGCCACCTACATTACAGTTATTAAAACCTAATCTGCCGTCCCCAACATCGCTGCCACCTACATAAATTTATTAACGAAATATTATATAGAAAAAAATGGATATAACAGAGCACTCAAATGGTACTAGTAATTAATGGTTTTATATGATGAGTTTGCAGGATAGGGTAATATAAAACATAACTTTTAATATTTGTTAAAATTAAAATATATTGTGACAAACATTCACAACTCAATACTACAGTACGATAGTTGCCATACGAGAGGAACGAAGAATGCAATCCCCACAGGGGAATTCCTCAGGATAAAGAGAAACTGTACGGACTTTAAAGTGTTTAATGAGAGAGCCAGAGAATTAAAGATACGGCTCAAAAACAGAGGATACAGTCGCAGGATAATACGTAAAGCTTATCAGAGAGCAAAGAGGACACCCAGGGAATCATTATTAATCCCTAAAAAGAAAGTTCAAATTGCTGAAAAAGAAGTCAGATTTGTGACTACATATAATAATAACCATAATAAAATCACCAATATTTTGAATAAACACAGTGGAATTCTCAAATCTGACAAAGATTTATCACCATTTGTGGGTGAAAGAATAAAGACAAGTTGGAGAAGAGCTCCGACGATAGGTAATATATTGGTTAAGAGCCATTTTACCAAGAGAAGAACTAACAAATACATATGTGGAACATATGCATGCGGTACATGCAGTTTTTGTCAATATATCTCAAATGAGAGAGAATATGTGACTCGAACAGGAAGTAAGAAAAGGATGCTAGGCTTTGCCAATTGTAAAACCAAAAATGTGGTATATTGTCTACTATGTAAATGTGGCAAAAGGTACATCGGGATAACCACACGAGAGCTACGTACGCGACTGGGTGAACATATAAGCAGTATAAAGAACTGTCTGAAAGACCAAGAGAAAGGCAAGAATCTCACCCCTGTTTCCAAGCATTATCTAAAGAATCATGGCACCAAACCCGAACTTAAAGCATCAGTACTACAAGTAATAAAACCAGGGATTAGAGCAGGAAATGTGGAAAGCATGCTACTCCAAGCTGAGTGCCGCTGGATATTCTGGTTAGACACCCTGGCACCGTTAGGTCTCAATGAACAAGATGGATATAACTCCTTCTTGTGAATTTGATAATCGAAATACTGGTTTGGGTACTATTATGACCAATAATAAGGGTCAGTCAGTTGATATTTGTTAAAATTTCACAACATATGTTACAATCAACTGTTATCCGCTTGATAATTTATCTAATATTAGGAATATGAATCATCCTATAGCCATTAACACTCAGATATACACATCAATTTCAACAGAGCAAATAAAGACACATAGCCATAAATTTAATTATGTGTTTACTTTATTAATAGATGATAGAGCATGAAATAAGATTCAAAGAAATTCTTATTCAAATTATTATGGCTTTTATGATACTCAATGTTTCAAAGAGACAGTTTAAGATGTGCAAATTAATAGAATCATTGTGAATGAAGTCTCTTGTGTCATGAGATCTTTAATTGAGTTTGGCACCAAGATGGTTAATGTAGATATATCTGTGGCTATACACACTACACCATAATTGATATGGATAAAGACATGAAGTTACTTATGATCTGTAACCTATTGCATATATTGCAGTTATTATATAGTACTAAGATATGAAGCTATTAAGGTCGGAATGAGAAATAAGCATGTACGTTACAATAATATTTCTTTAATCACACAATGTGGAGTTCTTAAATAATATGGTATTTAGAAGTATTTACTTGATATTGGTTTTCTTGCTCCTTATGGTAAAATCCTATTGGCAATGTGTGGTGTCTCAATATAAACCCCAGTAACTGTGTATGGCAGACACGAAATATACCCTGATGATTTTTCCCTGTAACCATATATCTAACTATCAATATATATTTCTTTTGAAATTAAGATGGGGTTAAGCGCCGCTTATAATAATTGTGTGATACACCTAAAAACTAGTAGCACAAACATTGGTGGTGGTATTAGGACATGTAACATGCAAATCGTTCACCGGACGATATCAGAAACATATGTAACCAAGTATAAACAACACAGGACTTATTTCCCTCTGATCGAATCCTCCTGAGTGTTCACGCTCACTATTGTTGACATTAGCGTGATAGATCACGCCTACCGGTACATGTCATCGCAAAGTCATGTGACGTCCGACTAACCAATAGGACAGATTATAGGTGATTGGCCAGTACTTAGGGGTGTGTATGAATACTCACCCGCGATTGGCTCCAAGTGATATTTAAGCTCTTAGTATGAGGCAGGACGGGTTAGCCTTTGAGAAAGCCACGGACGTGGCGAAATGCGCATCAGGCGCTCTGTTAAATGCTGAGTGTTAATTTGTCAGCGTGTTTAATACCGTAACTGTGATATTAGATATGGACACATAGTTACTTTGTTGGTAATTGTTTTTGGCTGCTGAATTGTGAACAGGCTCACTATAGCACAATTATAGGAGTGTTAGTGCAATTTTATTTGAGCTAATTCAATAGTGTGGGATTCTGACAAGTGATAGCACCGCTCCAGTATTGCACCAGTCAGTTAATTTTGTGTGAGGTCAATCCTCTTTTTAGACTAGTTTCCGTGCAATCCGTGAGCATTTTATGGTGCTTACTTGCCAGACCTACCCACTTAACACTCTGTTAATAGTTAATACCGGGTATCTCAGCATTTATCATTTATTTTAAATGTTTTTATATACACCTGATTGTGTGAATGTTTGTCACAATATATTTTAATTTTAACAAATATTAAAAGTTATGTTTTATATTACCCTATCCTGCAAACTCATCATATAAAACCATTAATTACTAGTACCATTTGAGTGCTCTGTTATATCCATTTTTTTCTATATAATATTTCTATATTTATCCAGGATATTGAGCACCCCCCACCCTATCAATTAGTATAAAAAGGGAAAACTTATTTCCTCCTGTTTATTAGGAATAATTATGTTGGGGACCGAATATGTATTATATTTCTAAAGTATCTCACTACGTTAATTTTTAAAAAAATAAATTTATTAACCCCTAATCTGCTGGCTCTAACATCGCGGCCACCTACCTACACTTATTAGCCCCTAATCTGCCGCCCCCAATGTCGCCGCCACTATACTAAAGTTATTAACCCCTAAACCTCTGGCCTCCCACATCACTAACACTACATAAATATAATAACCCCTAAACCTAAAGCTAACGTAACCCTAACCCTAACATAACCCTAAGCCTAACCCTAACACCCCATAACTTAAATATAATTAAAATAAATCTAAATTAAACTTACAATTATTACCTAAATAATATCTATTTAAAACTAAATACATACCTGTAAAATAAAACCTAAGCTAGCTACAATATAACTAATAGTTATATTGTAGCTATCTTAGGTTTTATTTTTATTTCACAGGTAAGTTTGTATTTATTTTAACTAGGTAGACTAGTTAGTAAATAGTTATTAACTATTTACTAACTACCTAGTTAAAATAAATACAAACTTACCTGTAGAATAAAACCTAACCTGTCTTACACTAACACCTAACATTACAATAAAATTAAATAAATTAAATTAATCAAATACAATTATCTAAATTACGAAAAAAATAAAAATAAACACTAAATTACACGAAATAAAAAATGAAATTATCAAAAATAAAAACAAATTACTCCTAATCTAATAGCCCTATCAAAATAAAAAAGCCCCCCCAAAATAAAAAAAAACCTATCCTACACTAAACTGCCAATGGCCCTTAAAAGGGCCTTTTGCAGGGCATTGCCCCAAAGAAATCAGCTCTTTTACATAGCAATTAAAAATACAAACATCCCCCCCAACAGTAAAACCCACCACCCACACAACCAAACCCACCCCCCCAAATAAAATTCTATCTAAATAAACCTAAGCTAACCATTGCCCTAAAAAGGGCATTTGGATGGGCATTGCCCTTAAAAGTGCATTTAGCTCTTTTGCATGTCCTGAAAAGGTTAAGAGTAATTCATTTTTATTTTTGATCATTTCGTTTTTTATTTTGTGTAATTTAGTGTTTATTTTTTTTGGTAATTTAGATAAATGTATTTTATTAATTTAATTTATTTAATTTTATTGTAATGTTAGTTTTTAGTGTAAGGCAGGATAGGTTTTATTTTACAGGTAAGTTTGTATTTATTTTAACTAGGTAGATATTAAATAGTTAATAACTATTTACTAACTAGTCTACCTAGTTAAAATAAATACAAACTTACCTGTGAAATAAAAATAAAACCTAAGATAGCTACAATATAACTATTAGTTATATTGTAGCTAGCTTATGTTTTATTTTATAGGTAAGTATGTATTTAGTTTTAAATAGGTATTATTTAGGTAATAATTGTGCGTTTTATTTAGATTTATTTTAATTATATTTAAGTTAGGGGGTGTTAGGGTTATAGTTAGGGTTAGGCTTAGGGTTACGTTAGGGTTAGGGTTAGGTTTATGGGTTAATATATTTATGTAGTGATGTGGGAGGCCAAAGGTTTAGGGGTTAATAGTTTATTTTAGTATATTTTGTTTTGGGGGGCTTGCGGTTTAGTGATTAATAGGTTTATTATAGCGGCGGTGTGGGAGGACGGCAGATTAGGGGTTAATAATATTTAAATAGTGTTTGCGATGCAGGAGGTGGGCGGTTTAGGGGTTAATGGGTTTATTATAGTGGCGGCGATGTCGGGGAGTGGCGGAATAGGGGTTAATACATTTTTTAAGTTGCGGCGATGTCTGGAGCAGAAGATTAGGGGTTGATAATTTTATTTTAATGTTTGCGATGAGGGAGGGCCTCGGTTTAGGGGTTAATAGGTAGTTTATGGGTGTTTAGTGTACTTTGTGAGAGTTTAGTTATGCGTTTTATGCTACAGCTTTGTAGCGTAAAACTCATAACTACTGACTTTAGATGGCTGTACGAATCTTGTCAGTATTGGGTAAACCGCTCACTTTTTGGCCTTCCAGGCAAACTCGTAATACCGGCGCTATGGGAGTCCCATTGAAAAAGGACTTTTTTAAAAGTGCGGTACTGACGTTGTGTGACGGCCAAAAAGGTGTGCGACACACCTATTCTGAAAAGACTTGTAATAGCGGCGTTAGGGAAAAAGCAGCGTTATGAAGCATAACGATGCTTTTTCACTCATAACGCAAAACTCGCAATCTAGCTGTTTTTGTTTGATGACTAGAAATATACTATCTGTTCTTAGGATTGTGACTTGACAGACTATGGGGTTTTAAAAAAAAAAAAAACCTGTTACAATGTAACTATTGCCTATGATTTTGTTCCTGTTATATATATATATATATATATATATATATATATATATATATATATATATATACACTTTGTGTTGGTTCACTAATTATCATGATGATGTAAGTTAATTTTGGCTTTGAAGGTGGGACATCCATTTGGGGGGGGCACACTAATCATTGATTGGTTAAGGGGAGGATTTATATAGAGCGGGTTTTTAACATTTGGACAGCCTGATGAAACGGCACTGTGGCTGAGAAATGCGTTGCTGTTTTTATCTAATTGTTTCAATAAACTGATTTTAGTTTATCCTCGCTCTGTGTTTACTCTCCATCTAAGGGTTTTCTTTGTTCTTTCACGCTCCGGTGCTTGCTGACGGTTGATTGTGGACAGTTTACAGGACGTGACCAGAGGGTCCTCTTGCAATTGGTGGATGCCTATCATGTGACTGCCAGATAGATATCGTGAGCAAGTCTGCCAGGCAACTCTTTGAGGTCTCGGTCTGCTGATTATAGCACTGTGTGTGCTACTACATATGTGAGTGGGCATTTGTCTGTCAATGTAATCACCCCCACTGCTTGACGTTATTACCCTATGAGGTGCCTCTTCTGTCTTTCAGGATCTTATTATTACATGAAAAATGTTAAGTAAAAACTGTTAATTTTAATTTAAACTAACCAGGTGTGTGTGACTGTGCACAACTAACACTCTGTTGCTAATTGTCTGATAGGAACAAGCTGCTTTATTCAAAGTAGGAACATCCTTAAAAAGGTAAAGAAATCAAATCACTGTGATATTTTTTTTTTTTAGATGGAACAGAGAAAATGTTTACCGTGATGACCATAACTCAGGAAGCATATCAAGGTGCCTAGCTGACACTGTATGAAGAACTTTCATCTTCAAAATTCTCTGAACCTTCTATTATGAAAATAATTGACTGTAATATGCAAGGTTATTGATATTGCTGGAAAGTAGTTAGTCTAATGGGAACTTGGTTATACATGGACAATGTGTGACACAGCGCCCTCTAGTGGTCACACTGGTGTGTGACAGCGCAATATATTGGTTGAACTACCCATAGAACATTATATAATACAGCACCACCAAAATGTGTACAGGAGAGAGATGACTCATTTTGCATATATTTGCATAGGAGGAAAATGCAAACAGATGGCTAATATTGTTACTGTTTAGAACCCCTTGAATGGTCCATCCTGTTGGCAAAGTTATATTTCCTTATTTTACTGTTTCCTATATGTCTAAGTTTATGTTTTATGGAGTGTGTGTCAACATAAGCTTATTGGTTTGTTTGTAGAAGCTAGTCCTGGGGGAAAACAAGCATAGTAAATAATTCCTTTAGGAATTGTTGGTCTTTTCTGGATCTTTCAAGATTGCTAGAGGCAAAAGTTCTGGCCTTGCATGCTGGCTCCACTTTTCCTGTAGGAGAGACCTGTTATAGAGACTGTGGACCTTAAAGCAAAGAGCTGTCCCTATGAGCCCCATGTGTATTTATAAAAAGAGTGAAGGAAAAGGGAAGTATAACCTACCTCAAGGAAGGAGTAGTGCTGAGGGATGTTATCTGCCTTAAAGGAGCAGTGATGCAGTAGGTTCTATTCTTGCCTTGTGAAAGCTGTTTAGCAGAGGGATTGCTACCTGCCTGGAAGAAGTGGTAAGGAAGATGGATCCATTCCTGCGTAGAAGCATTCAGGCAGAGGGGACACTACCTGCATGGGAGCCCATTGACCAGCCCAGCTTGGGGAGATACAGCTGCTGGCTTGACCCCAGTCTCAGCAACAATAGCTCCGGTCCCACTATCTGGGTGCCATCCCTGGGTTTGAATAGAGGAAGGTAGACATCTAGCAGAGCTCCGCTACACTTACTTAATTGCAGAAGAAGTTTGAAGATCATGGTTAGAAAATAAGTTTTAAATGTAATGTAATTTAAATTCCAACACGTCCTTGGCAATAAAAACAGGCCTATCAATTAAAGGAACATGAAGCCCAAAACTTTTTATTCATGATTCCGATAGAGCAAACAATTTTAGACTAATTTCCATTTTACTTCTATTATCAAATTAGCTTCATTCTCTTCATATCCTTTTAGAAGAAGTAGCAATGCATTACCGGGAGCTAGCTAAGCAAATCTGGTGAACCAATGCAAAGAGGCAATAATGTGAAGCCAGTAATCAGCAGCTAGCTAACAGCAGTGCATTGCGGCTTCTGAAGATACCAAGAGAACTAAGCATATTTGTCTGGGTTTTTCCCCTGCTTTGTTTGCCATGTGCTGCTGGCAGCCGTTTTACTCACCTCTCTTGCTGAGTCTGGCGCAGAGTGTGCAATGCTGCTCATTTCCTGCACGCCCTCTTATGGCCAGACTGGTGTACATCATCCGTGTGAGACAGGTTTCAGTCTCAGAATTGTGATGTCATCACTTATTATTTAAAGGGCCTCTGTTCAGTATGCTTTGCCCTTGCGTTGTGTCAGACCTGTTTGTGAGTTCCAGTTCCTGTGTATTACCTAACTGTCTGATCTCCCTCCTGGTTCCTGATCCCTGGCTTGTTACTGACTCTGCTCTTCTCCTTGTTCCTAATTCCGGCTCGTCTGACTACTCGCTTTGGGTCCTGACTCGGCTCGTCTGACTATTTGCTTTGGCTCCTGACTCTCCTCGTCTGACTTCCAGCTCTTGCTTTGACTCCTGGTTTGTTGTTTGACTTGTGGACTTTTTATTATTTTTTGTTATTAATAAAGGTGTGATTATTTTTGCACTTCTCGTCTCAGTCTGAATCCTGGCACCCTGACATTATGCAAGGGCCATGAATCCTGATGATGCTAATAATCCACCTTTACCTACCATCATTTCCAGGATGGATGAACAGGATCATCGCTTAGATCAATTTGCACTAGCCCTGCAAACCCTGCTGACTCACACTACACATTTGTACCAAAGTGTCCCGCAAGTTATGGCTGCTCCTGTTTCCACTGCCACACCTAGTCCTGCCAGGAGCATGTCGGGTTCTGCACCTCTACCTCACCGATATGGAGGTGACCCTATTCAGTGCAGAGGGTTTTTGAACCAGGTGGGCATTTACTTTCAGATGTTACCTAAGGCGTTTCCCTCTGACAGAGCTATCTGGTATGTAAAGCACTTTTAAATTTTTATTGCTCTTGAAAAAGACAGCTTGGTCCGTGGAAACGCATTGAGCTTAATAAATACAGTTTTTTATAGCACAACATATCGATTTACACAGTTGTTCAAAGAGAGACTGTGAGATGGCTGCGGTTCAGAAACTTAAAGGAAAGTATTCACCCATATTGTATAATCTTTGAAGGTTCAAGATCTGTTGCTCAGTATGCCATTGAGTTCCGTACGATTGCCGCAGAGGTAGGTTGGAACAATGAAGTCCTTGTTGCCGCCCTCTTTCATGGGCTCTCTGATGCGATTAAAGACGAAGTTGCTGCCAGAGAGGCATTGGTATCTTTTTTTATTCTAATTGACATCAGAGAGAGGCCCTCTTTCAAGGAGCACTTGCGGAAGCCTCCTGTTCTGTTGTCTCCTATGTGTTTGTTCCCACCCATGCCTCCCTCTCCTCCCATGCCTCCTGGTCCCAAGTGACCAGGTACTGCTGAGCTGATGCAGTTGGGATTCACGTGTCTCTCCATGGTGGAGAGGGCCTTTAGGAGGAGGGAGGGGCTCTGCCTCTATTGTAGGTTACAGGGCCACCTTTAAAGTCTTGTCCTACACAGCTTGGAAACGCTTGCACCTAAGGTCCTGTCGGGAGCAGACCTTGGGTGGTTTATCCTTGTCCCTGGAACCACTAAAGGAGAAACCACCTAAGGTCCTGTCGGGAGCAGACCTTGGGTGGTTTATCCTTGTCCCTGGAACCACTAAAGGAGAAACGTTTGGTCACGGTTGTCCTTTCCTGGGTGGACTCCTCCATAGTCACCCAGGCTCTTGTTGACTCCGGTGCTGTGGGCTATTTAATTGATAGTGTTTTTGTATCAAAGCACTCCATTCCTGTTTTGCCTCTGTCCGTTCCGCTTGCTATTGAGACCATTGATGGCAGGCCCCTTCAGCCCGCACTCGTTACTCACAAAACCGCTCTGTTATCCATGGCTGTTGGGGCTCTCCATTTTGAAACCCTCCAGTTCCAGGTGAAAAACTCTCCACATTTTCCAGTTGTACTGGGTTATCCCTTGCTCCAAAAGCAAAATCCCAGTCTCGACTGATGCAGGTCCAAAATTTTGTCATGGTCTCCGCAATGTATTTCCACTTGTCTTCGGAAACCAGTAAAAGTCTTGTGCACTTCTTCGGTATCTCAATTGCTATCTGGTATGTAAAGCACTTTTAAATTTTTATTGCTCTTGAAAAAGACGGCTTGGTCCGTGGAAACGTGTTGAGCTTAATAAATACAGTTTTTTATTCAAAAATCTGTGGATTCGCTTTTGTTAACAACAGGAGAGAGCCGGATATTGGGAATATTTACTCCTTGTTCCTTGTACCTAGAGAATAAGGACAAGTAAGAAAAAGTGGGGAAGGAGCATACAGCTGATAACAGAGAACCAGCGCCTCTATATATAGCTGAATACGGAGAACCAGAGCCTCTATCTAGCACAACATATCAATTTACACAGTTGTTCAAAGAGAGACTGTGAGACGGCTGCGGTTCAGAAACTTAAAGGAAAGTATTCACCTATATTGTATAATCTTTGAAGGTACAAGATCTGTTGCTCAGTATGCCATTGAGTTCCGTACGCTTGCTGCAGAGGTAGGTTGGAACAATGAAGTCCTTGTTGCCGCCCTCTTTCATGGGCTCTCTGATGCGATTAAAGACGAAGTTGCTGCCAGAGAGGCATTGGTGTCTTTTTTTATCCTAATTGACATCAGGCTCAGAGAGAGGCCCTCTTTCAAGGAGCACTTGCGGAAGCCTCATGTTCTGTTGTCTCCTATGTGTTTGTTCCCACCCATGCCTCCCTCTCCTTCCATGCCTCCTGGTCCCAAGTGACCAGGTACTGCTGAGCTGATGCAGTTGGGATTCACGCGTCTCTCCATGGTGGAGAGGGCCTTTAGGAGGAGGGAGGGGGTCTGCCTCTATTGTAGGTTACAAGACCACCTTTAAAGTCTTGTCCTACACAGCCTGGAATCGCTTGCACCTATGGTCCTGTCGGGAGCAAACCTTGGGTGGTTTATCCTTGTCCCCAGAACCACTAAAGGAGAAACGTTTGGTCACGGTTGTCCTTTCCTGGGTGGACTCCTCCATAGTCACCCAGGCTCTTGTTGACTCCGGTGCTGTGGGCTATTTAATTGATAGTGTTTTTGTATCAAAGCACTCCATTCCTGTTTTGCCTCTGTCCGTTCCACTTGCTATTGAGACCATTGGTGGCAGGCCCCTTCAGCCTGCACTTGTTACTCACAAAACCGCTCTGTTATCCATGGCTGTTGGGGCTCTCCATTTTGAAACCCTCCAGTTCCAGGTGATAAACTCTCCACATTTTCCAGTTGTACTGGGTTATCCCTTGCTCCAAAAGCAAAATCCCAGTCTCGACTGATGCAGGTCCGAAATTTTGTCATGGTCTCCGCAATGTATTTCCACTTGTCTTCGGAAACCAGTTAAAGTCTTGTGCACTTCTTCTGTATCTCAATTGCCAGAGGAGTATCGAGATTTCCTAGACATTTTTGACAAGGTGCATGCCGGTACGTTGCCTCCTCACCAGTCTTACGATTGTGCCATAGACCTGCAACCCGGAGCCATTCCTCCTCGGGGCCGGATTTACCCTCTGTCTGTTGTAGAGAATTGTGCTATGGAGGAGTATGTTGCTGATGCTCTGTCGCGGGGGATCATCTGCAAATCCTGCTCTTCTGCAAGGATTGGCTTCTTCTTTGTGAAGAAAAAGGGTGGCGAGTTAAGACCATGCATCGATTATAGGGGTCTTAATCGTCTTACCATTAAGAATGCTTACCCTATTCTGCTCTTTGACCACCTCAAGGGAGCTACAGTCTTTTCTAAACTTCATTTGAGAAAAGCGTACAATCTCATTAGGGTCAAGGAGGGCCACGAATGGAAAACAGCATTTAACACCAGGAGCGGGCATTATGAATATCTTGTAATGCCCTTTGGCCTATGTAATGCCTGATCCCTAGCTTGTTACTGACTCTGCTGTTCTCCTTGTTCCTAATTCCAGCTCGTCTGACTACTCGCTTTGGGTCCTGACTCAGGTCGCTCTGGAACAGTCCCTCCGTTGCTATGTCTCAGATCACCACAATAATTGGTCTGAACTGTTACCTTGGGCAGAGTTTGCTCGTAATAGTGTTATTAATGCTTCCTCCCAGTTATCCCCGTTCATGGCGAATTATGGGTTTCAACCATCCTTGTTGCCCGATTCATTCATGTCTCAGGGTATTCTGGCTTTGGAGGAGCATCTCCGGCAACTCCATTCCACGTGGGTGCAGATTCAGGATTGCCTTCATCGTTCTATGCAGTGCCAAATGTTCCAGGCTGATCGTAGGCGTCTGCCCGCGCCTTCCTACCAGTTTGGTGAGAGGGTTTGGCTGTCCTCCCGCAACTTGAATTGCCTTCCAATAAACTGGCTCCCCGTTATGTTGGTCCTTTTTGAATACATTGACGGGTCAATCCTGTGGCCTACTCTCTTGACCTTCCACCTGCAATGCCCATCTCCAATGTTTTTTATGTCTCCCTCTTGAAACCATTGGTTTGTAATCGGTTTACCACTGTGTTGCCTCGTCCCCATCCTATCTCTGTTGACAACCATGAAGAATATGAGGTCAGCAGCATTATTGACTCTTGTATGTCCAGGGGCTGCATACAGTATTTGGTTCACTGGAGGGGCTATGGTCCCTCCTCTGATGTTCATGCTACCGCCCTCCTCTGTGCCTTTCATGCCCGTTTCCCCAATAAGCCTTTTGTCCTCCCACGGGGGAGGGGTAGTTGAGGGGAGGGTACTGTCAGGGTTTTTTCCCTGCTTTGTTTGCCATGTGCTACTAGCAGCCATTTTACTCACCTCTCTTGCTGAGTCTGGTGCAGAGTGTGTGATGCTGCTCATTTCCTGCATGCCCTCTTATGGCCAGACTGGTGTACATCATCCGTGTGAGGCAGGTTGCAGTCTCAGAATTGTGATGTCATCACTTATTATTTAAAGGGCCTCTGTTCTGTACGCTTTGCCTTTGAGTTATCTCAGACTTGTTTGTGAGTTCCAGTTCCTGTGTATTACCTGACTGTCTGACGTCCCTCCTGGTTCCTGATCCCTGGCTTGTTCCTGACTCTGCTGTTCTCCTTGTTCCTGATTCTGGCTCATCAGACTACTCACTTTGGGTCCTGACTCAGCTCGTCTGACTATTCGCTTTGGCTCCTGACTCGGCTCGTCTGATTACCAGCTCTGGCTTTGACTCCTGGCTTGTTGTTTTACTTGTGGACTTTTTATTATATTTTGTTATTAATAAAGGTGTGATTATTTTTGCATTTCTCGTCTCAGTCTGATTCCTGGCACCCAGACAATTTTAGATAAAAATAAGTAAATTGAAAAGTTGTTTATAATTGCATGTTCTATCACAATCATGAATGTTTAATTTTGACTTTACTGTCCCTTTAACTGACAATGAGCAATTAACTGGCAATAAAAACTTGTAAGGACTAGCAAATGTTCACGATCAGAACCAAGTTCCAAAGTAAACATTTGCAAGAAAACAGGAAGTCCCTTGAACGCTTCCACGATCAGATCATGGGGGACTGCCTACTATACTAGGCACTTCCATCAGTCTAATTATTCATTTTCTAGAAGCAGGAGGTTCCATGTTGTGCTAACAGCATTAAAGCCTAGTACTTTTAGTACGACATGGAACATCTTAATAGCATATAGGGGTTAAACTTGGAATTCACAGGGTTTAGTAAATACTGCAGTGTGAGTAATTTTTTAGGCATTCTATACATAGTTATACTATTTTTGAATACTTTAATATATGAAGCCAACACTTAGCAAGATATTCTTAAGAGAATAGTTACAGGAATTCAGAGTCAATGCTCTTATCTACTAAGTTCTTCCTCTACCTTTTCCATTCTCCCTCAAAGATGAGTAATATGATTCTGCATTTATTATTGTAATTATTATTATTATTATTATTAATAATAATAATTATAATAATAAGTAGAATTTGTTTATTGCAATGGGTGTTTTGTGGGAAAAAAAAAAACTAGTGGTGATTGTTTCTTTCAATCAACAAGTGCAGTGTTCATCAAGTAGTTGAGTTACTTTTCGATCAGGATGTCCTGAAATTTGCTGGTGTAGGAACACAGGCTAATAATACATTTTAATTTGGCCCTGGAAATCATTGATTAAATAGAGTGTAAACTAAATGATAAATAGGCATACATTTTTAGTCTTCCATCTCAAAGGAATAATAATTTTCTTGTTGACCTCAGTAGTTATATTTATTATTTGTATATATTGTATAATTATGTATTGGACAATCACCCCTCTATTAATTTGCTAGTTTTATTAACATAGAATCATCAAGATAATGTCCCTTGTAAAGTCATGGAACAGTACATCCCTTTTAAATATATGCCATTAGATCTGCCTTAGATCTTTCTATTAACCTCATTTTTGAGTTCTATGATATTCAAGATAAACATTGTCATCAACTGAGGGTCAGTCTATTAAATTAACAAATCCAATTATATCATATTAATGCTAATTGAATGTGTTAATGTACTCTTTAATGAGCAGTAAAATGCATTCTGATAAACGGAACAACTATCTTTCCATTGTTCTATAGGGATTAATGTAGTTAATTGTTTAATGCAAAACAGAAGGCTGGATGTTCTTGTAGTGTTTACTTAAAGTGATCGTAAACTATAAGGATTCACTAATTGACATACAATACTAAAAAAAAAAATATGAGTTTCATTCATCAAAACTAATAATGTTATTTCTAAAATTTTATTTTTAATTCAACACCTACTATTCACTGTTATCCGCCGACATCCACGAGACAAAAAACATTTTTTTTTTTGCTGACGATGTTTGCGTTTCCAATCCAATCCATGGCGTTTTGGCATGTTGCATTGAAAAAAAAAATCTTTGCGCATGCGTTAGTGACTTCAGGCAGCTTTTCAGCATTCCTCTTATTCGCATGCACAGTTAAACTGTGAAGACATAGATGCCCACAGTTCATTGGAATATGGAGATTCAGCGAAGAAAATATTTGGAGCTATCATAAGTGTAAGTAAAGGACTGCAGCGATTTTGATATTGTAGAAATGATGAAGGATAAACGTATCCGCTATTAACAAATAAAAGAAAAAGGTCAACAGCGCTTCATCAATATTTAGATTGAGGGTAGAGCCGCGATTTAAATAACTGTGTGAATATAAGAAAGTAGAGAGGGCAGAGCATAACAATGAAGCAACAGATCGGTAAGATTATAAATTATTAAAGAAATATAACGCAACCAAAAATATATATATAACGACTTATACCTACTGTGATGAGAGCAGGATGTGATGTCACTAGTTTGTGGGCGGGGCTTAGGTCTGGTGTCTGTGTCGCAGTTAGTTTAGTACAATCAACCTGACTAGATGTGTATTGCTATGCTCTGCAATAAAATAGAGTTGTACCATCATTGCTGTGTCCTGCATATGTCCTGCATCTCATGACACCTACAAGTAAAGTTTAAGCAAATTAGATGTTATAAGCTACTAAAAATTACCATCCCTTTAAGGTTGCAGTCTTTTATATAACAAGTTCAATTATTACCCTTAATACAAGTGTATATTTTCAGCGGCATGAGTAAAATACAGAGGTTATACAATATAGAACGTACTGTAATTACAGAAAGGAAAGTTTAAAGACATTAACTCAATTTGACCTCAAAACATCAAAAATATTAACTTATTATTATTCTGATATTTTTTATTTATATATTTATTAATTGCTTGTTTATAATAAACTTGTGTAAATGCATGCTTATTGTTAGGGCATAACAAATGTAACTGTAATTGCCTGATCTAACAAAGATCTTTGCTCAGGACAAGGTACTTTGCAGGATTCTGGAAAGACTAATATTATCTTGAGAACTGTGTATCCCACACAATTCTCAAGATAATATGTATGTCAAGTATACACATACATTACAGTATAGTGCTCTATAATATTAGTAACTGTATTCATAGTCAAAACATCAAAAGCATAACTCATTTATTAATTTAAAAAGTGTATTTATAATACGCATAAACAAATGTATTAAAGGAATGCAGAAAAAAAAATGTAATGTACAAAGTAAAAATCATATAAAATGCAATTTTAATTTCTATATGTGAAATTAAATTTGTACTAAAAGGAACAATTTTTTTTCTATTTTAAAATGAGGCTGAGTAGAGTGGGCTGAACAGGGGTGTTTCTTAGGAATGTACGAAGATTTCTTATAGATCTTGTATTCTCTAAGCATTCTACTCCATCATGTCTTGCTGTTTGCAATTTGGTATCCAATATCCAACGCAAGGCCTTACGTGGCGAAAATGGAGAAAACTTACTCCATTTTCACCTCGCCATAAAATGCAGCCGTAGCAGGCCTTGTGCTGAGTATGGGAGCACCGTAACTCCCTAAAATGCCTTTAAAAAAAACCTAACACCTAACGCATGCGCAATGTCTATCTACCTGTCAACCGCAATCCCCCACCGCAATACCTAATAAACTGTATTAACCCCTAAACCGCCACTCCTAGACCCCGCCGCACCTAAATAAAGTGTTTAACCCCTAAACCGCTGCTCCCGGACCCCGGACTAGCTACCTAGTTAAAATAATTACAAAATCACCTGTAAAATAAACCCTAACCTAAGTTACAAATACACCTAACACTACACTATCAATAAATTAATTAAATAAATTAACTACAATTATCTAAAATAAAATACAATTAAATAAACTAAACTATATTACAAAAACAAACAAACACTAAATTACAAAAATAAAAAAAATATTACAAGAAGTTTAATCTAATTACACC
This sequence comes from Bombina bombina, assembly GCF_027579735.1. NCBI lineage: Eukaryota > Metazoa > Chordata > Amphibia > Anura > Bombinatoridae > Bombina > Bombina bombina. The sequence continues at coordinate 778,965,649 of NC_069499.1, read as the reverse complement.
TAATCTAAGCCCCCTAATAAAATAAAAAAGCCCCCCAAAATAATAAAATTCCCTATCCTAAACTAAATTACAAATAACCCTTAAAAGGGCCTTTTGCAGGGCATTGCCCCAAAGTAATCAGCTCTTTTACCTGTAAAAAAAAGAAATACAATACCCCCCGAACATTACAACCCACCACCCACACACCCCTACTCTAAAACCCACCCGATACCCCCTTAAAAAAACCTAACACTACCCCATTGAAGATCACCCTACCTTGAGCCGCCTTCACCTAGCTGGGCACCAGTGGTCATCCAATGGGGCAGAAGAGGACATTGCGGATATAGGGGTTAGACAGTTATGGGAGATTTTATATTTTAGTTACTTTTTTAAGCGCAGGCAGTTTCTAAAGTCACTGGCGACTCCAGAAATTTGTAGTTACGCTCATTTCTGGACATCGCTAGTTTGTCCGACTTACGGCACTTTAGCAACTGCCTGCGGGGATACAAAAAACTTATTACACCATTAGGAAAAGGTATGTATGAGAAACTAGAAGTGAATGCAGTTTTATTTGTATTTGCTTAAAACATAAATGTATTAGCATTGAGCCGTTCTCCCCTGCCAGATTCAAAGCTTTGTGCCTTTACATGGGAGGCAATTTGCCACTCTCCAAGAGTTCAGCCCCTTGCTTTGGAGAACTGAGTATGGTTTCCAATCAATGCCGTTGAGTTTTAGGGAATCAGGCGCCTACTTTCAGGACCAGATCTACACCTGGTATGGGTTAATTAGACATCCTGTTTGTTTGTTTGTTTGTTTGTTTGTTTGTTTTTTCAACCTACTTTCTCATTGATGTCATCATGCATTCTCTACTGCCAGCATGTGAATCTATACATTGCTTTGGTTGATTTTTTTGTAAATTTTTTTTATTCTAAATTGGTTACCAAGTGTAGAGAATACTGTATTGCAAAATGTAACACATTATTATCAAGGAAAGTCTATCTCTTTTGGGGATGAGAAAATTACCACTATTCATAAGACTTTAAGACTTTGGACCAGATGATTTAAAGCTCTCCACTCAGATGAGATGATATCAAATGATCGCCTAGCACTATGAGATCTTCCATGACATTCTAGAAAGGCAAATTTTACTATTGTTTTCTAAGGTGCGCTCTCTGCATTTCTGGATGTGAAGGAGAAACAAGCTCAGTGCATTAAAGCTCTGCATGACATAAGAGTTCTGTTACATTTACACTTTGTGCTTTGTATTTTATATTACTTTATATTACTTAAGACTTTCATATATTTAAACTTAGCATTTTTTTATTTTTCATTTTAATGTATTTAGATTCTATATACAGCAGTGTGAGAGACAGAGGAGTTTCATTGACTGAACAGCTGGAGCTTTTTTGATTATCTGGCATTTAAGTCTTAAAGGGACAGTAAACCTTAAAAATAATGTTATATAATTCTGCATAGTGCAGAATTATATAACATTATATTAGCCAAATATTATTTAAACGTAATTTCCCCTATTAATTTTTAAAAGAAAGCGCTGTTTCAAAGACCCGCTCTCTGCTCTCTGCTGAGCGGGTCTGTTATATTTCCTCAACGCATCGGGCCAGCTGTATAGTCACAGCCTGGCCCGACCGCACCATAAGACTAAGTGCAGCTCGCTCCTGTCACAGGTTTTAAGGTTTACTGTCCCTTTAAGATTTTTATACAGATGTTATTTTTGCATATTACTGTATATGTGGTGAAGCTAAAGCTTAAAGGACAATTAAACATAGCAGAATTGCATACTTAACAAGTTGTTATGTTACTGTGCCTTTAAGGATACTCCACCTACTTTTTTGCCTACTTAGGTGCAATCCCCCATAAAGACGTTGTTTGATTTTTGTTGCAGATGCCTAAATCATTTGGTGCCTACACTTGCAATAGTATCAGCTCCTGAATTGCCTGCAAGTGTTTGTTTCAATTGCAGTCTGCAGTTCTTCTATCACTATTGCTCTGGGCGATTTCATCACACAGCTTCCTGCAGCTAAGCCGACTCTCAACTCCTCCCCTCACCTTCCGGAACGCCGGATGCCTTCACCGTACACAAACCGCTCACGGATCTAATCAGAGGTACTGTGGATTTCTAATACCAGATAGCATCTCATAGTAAGCCACTTTCAGCTGATCTGTTTCTAGGTGTAATTTACTGTTGCTGATCGAATTCTCTTCATTACGGTTGTGGTAAAACAATAAGGAGTTACTGAACTTTTTCATTGTGACTTGTTCTTAAATCCAGTATTGATTTCTGAGTTGAGCTTTATATTTACCACCTCCTGTTATCTTTTATTTAACCTGTTCATTACTCTGCTGAACCTAAGGAGTCTATCTTGATATAAACCTTTCATCAGTTTTACGTATTGAAGCTGACTCAGGCACAGTTTTGTACAGGTAGCCCTCAGTTTACGCCGGGGTTAGGTTCCAGAAGGAATGGTTGTAAATCGAAACCGTTGGTAAATTGAAACCCAGTTTATAATGTAAGTCAATGGGAAGTGAGGGAGTTAGGTTCCAGGCCCCTCTGAAAATTGTCATAAGTAACACCTAATATATTATTTTTAACGCTTTGAAATGAAGCCTTTAAATGCTAAACAGCATTATAAACCTAATAAAATAATCACACAACACAGAATATATAATTAAACTACGTTAAATGAACAAAAACATTTGCTAAACAGCATTATAAACCTAATAAAAAAAATACACAACACAGACTTCACTTGCATTTTTCTGCAAACAGTTCTTTCTATGCATTCCAGTCTGGACTGATTTATAGACAGGAAGATCTTGTTCCTTTGAAATCTGCTTGATAGCCCAGGTCTGGTTAAACTGATTAATTTCAGCTTGCTTGGCTTTGCTGCAACACAAGCGGACAGCTCCACCTACTGGCTATTTTAATAAATGCACTGCTTCTCAATATTTTTCGATAGCAGTCACATGACTGGAAAAAAAGGTTGTTATTCTGAAACGGTGTAAATTGAACCGTTGTAAACCGAGGGCCACCTGTACTTCCTCCTTGTATTACAATGAGCCTATTATTATGTTTATATCCTTTGCTTAATAGTTGCATAAAAAAACTCTTTGTAACTATTAAGCTAAACTACTTGCTGGGTATTTATTTTCGCAGCCTTTTATCATCACCTGTAAATTGCTGTGTAAGTTCCAGCTACAAAAGCTTAACATTATCTTAGCAACTAACTTTGAGAACAGAAGATAGATTTTGCACAAATGCATAATTAAACATTAATGCAATAACACTTATTAGAAATAAGCAGTAGATTTTTTTTCTTACAAATTATTTTTTTCCCCATTTGTCGGTCCACTGTATCACATGAAAGCAATCAGCCAATCGCAGACTATTATATGTGTACACTGTGAACTTGTGCACATGCTCAGTAGTTGCTGGTGCCTTAAAAAGTCTGCATATAAAAAGATTGTGTAAAATTTTGTAATGTAAGTAAATTAATGGTAATGGCTTCAGATGCAGTTTATTTTGCTCCATTTTCATTTGAGACCGCTTTAATGGCTATGCTACCTCAGTGGTCAAATAAATATTTACATTTGCATAAATATTGCTTTGGATTTTTCGTCAGTCAATCTTTTTCTTGAGGACATAAAGTCTGTCTTTGACCCTTGTGACATCCTTCCTTCAGCAGTTTTGGTCTATTGTGCCGATGGACACCCGTTTTTCTGCTGGTGGGGCAGTTTGGGTTTCTTGAAGAGTGCAAGGTGTTTAGATTCCTCTAGAGGAAAGGTTATCAATTAACATTCTGAAACATTGAGTGATCTTTGACCTCTTAGCTCTGGCACCCGTTGAAGGAGGAAATGTTTATCCATTTCCAGTTGGACATCACGGCGGAGTTCTACATAAATTATCAAGTGGGGCATCTGCAGTCCACTGGCCATGCAGGAAGCGTCTAAAACTCTGTCTTAGGCAGAGAGGACTCTTTGCATCCTATTGGCAAATTACATACCAGTCGTAAGAGGTGGATCATTGGTCAATTAGTCCATCCAAGACAGTGGTCTCTCCATTAAGACATTTTCAATCACACAGAGATCAAAATGGGCTTACAGGACATAGATCTGTGGACCTCTCATTTAAATCACTTGCTTCCAAGCTCTCATAATAGACACCTTGGTGTGTCTATGGGGCCTTCATCCAGTATACCTGTTTCTAAGAATCATACTTGAACCAAATAGGAGTCAACCTCAGAAATATTAATTGCTCCAGCCTGACTCTGCAGGATTTGGTATGTGGATATAGTGCAGATATTTATTTCTCTCCATGGCTTCTTCCTCTAAGACCAGAGCTGTTGTCTCAATGTGCTCTTTTTCATCAGGATCTGTTATCTCTACATTTAATGGAGTGGAGATTGGTCGTCTAGTTTTCAGACATAGAGGTTTCTCGGATTCGGTTATTGCATCTTTGATACAGGCCAGAAACCCTGTAACACAAAGGATTTGTCACTGGATTTTAAGCCATTTTTTAATGGTGTTCCTCTAGAAGGATTTCTTGGTATTTCTTTAGGATTCATAGAGTATTTCAGTTTTTCTCAGGATGGCCTTGACCAGAGTTTGTCCTCTATTTTCTAAAGGTCAAATTTCTGCTTTATCTTTTCTTTTTCATAGGAAGTTGGCTAAACTTCCTGAGGTTCAGACTTTTGTCCAGGTGTTTGTTAGAATTAGGCCAAATTGTGATGCCCATTTCTTCACCCTGGAATCTGAATCTACTTTTCCATTCATTACAAGGTTTTTTGTTTGAACCAATGCATTCCATTGATATCTAAGTTTACTTTTGAAAGTAACTATTAGCAATCTCTTCAGCAAGAGTTTCTAAATTGTTAATCTTGTCTTGTGATCGCCATTTGGAATTGTTCACAAGGAGAAGGCTATAATTTGTAATTAATATGAATCTCCTCCTAAGGTAGTTGGAAATGGTTGTTACTTCATTGTGTACAGATCCTGATAACTCTAAGTAGTGGCTCTTACATACTCCTGAGGTAGTCAACGCTTTGAGGTTCTATCTCCAAGCTACTAAAGATTTCAGACAATCTTCTAGTTTGTTTTTTGTCTACTCTGCAACTCATAAGGGGAAGAAAGGTACTAAGGTAGAGTGGGCCTTTTTGCTCAAAAAGTCACCAATTACCACCTACCTCCCAGCATTACTGCTCCTGAGCCTACCTAGGAAACCAAGAGAACAAAGCAAATTAAATAATCAATGTAACTTTTTTTTCTATTTGCAAGCTTTATCTGAATCATGAAAGTTTAATTTTGATTTACTGTCCTTTTAAGACTTTCCATTTTGCTTTATAAATTAATTCCAGAATTGAGTCTCTACTATTCTGCTCTTATAGGAGCAAAGTAATTGTAAAAGAAAAAAATAGCTTTTTACTAATGTAACAAAGATACATACAGTAAATAAAGAGGCAGCAGTGTGCATGTAGATTATTTTTTAAAATATTTACTGTAATTGAACATATTTAAGATCTGCTACACTTTGTAATTTATTTCAAATATTTACTGGCCATTAATTCCATTTTATCTTGGTTTCCTGTTTTTTGCTTTGAATCTGGTGTGGGTACAATAAAAAAGAGGGGGGGGGACCTGCCAACTTTTTTAAAGGGACAATAAACTCACAATTAAACTTTCATGATTCAGATAAATCATGCAATTTGATACAACTTTCCAATTCACTTTTACTATCAAATTTGTTTCATTTTCTTGGTATCTTTTTGGAGTTAGGCCTAGGAGCAGCATTGCACTGCTGGGAGCTAGATGGTGATTGGTGGCTGCACATATATGCCTCTTGTTATTGGCTCACCTACTCTGCAACAAATGATCCTACTCTTCAACAAACGATACCAAGAGAACAAAGCTAACTTGATACTAAAAGTAAATTGCATAGTTCTTTAAAAAGTCATATTGTATCTGAATCATGGAAGTTTAATTTTGACTTTACTGTTGCTTTAAGAGATGTATTTAAAGATGAGAAGCTCAGTCCTGGGTGACATAATGTGTGTCCCTTCACTTATGTTGGATTAAGTCCTGGCAACAAATTATAAACTATGCAATACAGATTAAAGCAATGGTTTACCAAGGATAGGTATAATATATGCAAAAGCCATCAATAAAAAGTATAATTAACAAGCAGTAAGGCAGAAAATGTGGCATAGAAAATAATATTGAGAATGGAAGAATGGTTTGTTTGCTCCTTGTGTATCTGGTCAGTTTTGTGAAATATGTGTACTAAAACAGTCTTCTCAAACATATTAAATGTTCATAAAATCAAATATTTATTTCACTTAATATACAGATGTTGTAAAACTGTAACCTTATCATATGAAAAGACAATGACACTGTGTTAGACTTTGGGGAAAAACAAACATATTCTATGATGTACATAAATATTTACAATCTAGAGATGTTTTATTCACACACAGTTATTTACTATTCACATTGAATAGACAGTGCAATAAAAAGAAGCAAGAACTGAAGGCATATAGAATATTTTGTTTTGTCTGATTATATAGAGGTACAGCTGTAGAGCAGAGTACTTAGTAATCAATCATTTTGCTTAATTTGTTCATAACTGTATCTTTATTGCCTCTGCCAAGTTATTTTAATGACTTGTGACTTCTTTTCTTTGTTATCTAGATGACAGTTCAAGTCTACAATGGTGACACTTAAACATCACCAGCCAATGGGATCTCTTCCATCTGTTTAATACATATGCATCCTTCCTCAAGGACAAGTTTTCAGACCTTTAACCAGAAATAACAAGAACATAATCCTGAAACATAATGTGTCATCCTCAGACATACTACACCCCCATCACAGTTTGTAGACTAGAAAGAGAAGCATCTGTAAGCACCCATATTAGTACGTGGTCAGTAGTTTCCTGCTAATGACAATTTGGAAAGTACTTCTTGGAAACCATTAATACAGTGATCTGGTTGCTTTACACAAACATTACAAGAACAATACAATTAGCAGCCTATATAAATAATGAATTCAGCTGATGCTTTCTGACCTTTTAAAGTATAACAGGAACCCCTCTGTAGATATACAGTAGATAGTTCAGCGTAAGCTTTGTCAAATATGCATTCAGCAGTTCATATGAGCCCCTTATACTAGATGCTGTATGTATTACTGGATATCCTACCTTGGCAAGGGAACGTGTTAGTCTTCTCTTATACTCAAAAACAAGATTTTACTCTTGTCCTAAACTCCTGGTAAAAAAAATCCCAAGGTACACTGCAATCTGGAAACTTTTACATTTTGTAATACAAAATGCTTAATTATGCATAGTATACAACTTATTTACTATTACTTTGCCCAATATCCTGAAATTTAAAGGTCATGAAACCTAAAATATTTCTTCAAAGGGAGATGAAGCCAGAAATGTTTCTTTTATGTTCCAGATATAACATACAATTTTAAACAACTTTCCAATTTACTTCTATTATTTAATTTGCTTCATCCTCTAAGTATCCCTTGCTCAAAAAATTACCTAGGTAGCAGAAATGACTTACTGTGTGCTAGTTGCTGATTGGTTGCTGCACATATGTCCCTCTTCTCATTGGTTCAACTGATGTGTTCAGATAATTTCAAGTAGTGCAGTTGCTGCTCCTCAACAAAGGATACAAAATGAACAAAGCAAATTTGATAATAGAAGTAAACTGTAAAGTTGTTTAAATTTATATGCTGAATCTGAATCATGAAAAAAAAAAGTTGGGGTTTGCTACACCTTTAATGACTCAGATAGAGTAAATAATTTGAAACAACTTTCCAATATACTTCTATTATCTAATTTGCGCCTACCTAGAATACCTAGGTAGGCGCAGGAGTAGTAAGTTAGTTGCTGATGGGCAGTTGCACATATATACCTCATATAATTGGCTTAGCAATGTGTTCAGCTAGCTCACAAAAGTGCATTGCTGCTTCTTCAATAAAGGATACCAAGAGAATGAAGCAAAATTGATCGTCGGCCAGATTACCAGTGGCGCATTAACAGCTAAATGTGAGTGATATCGAATTTATCACAGTTGTTTGCACGCGTCGGATGTAGTGCTTGTTTTATAAGTTGAAAGTAAGCACATCAAAAATATATTGAAAAGTACAGTTACACACATAATAACACTATCTAATAAACGTCTAGATTACGAGTCTTGCGTTATGAGTAAAAAAGCAGCGGGCTCATAACACTGCTTTTTTACTACCGCTGCTATTACGAGTCTTGTAGGTACAGCTGTCCAGCACACTTTTTTTGCCTGACCGCAAATCAACTTACGCAATTTGCGTATAGTCTTTTTTTCAATAGGACTTCCATTGCTCCGATATTACAAGCTTTTTTTATTTTTAGGCCAAAAAGTGAGCGGTACAGCCTATCCCGCAAGATTCGTAACGCATTCTAAAGTCAGTAGTTATGAGTTTTACACTACAAAGCCGTAGCATAAAACTCATAACTAAAGTGCTAAAAAGTACACTAACACCCATAAACTACCTATTAACCCCTAAACCGAGGCCCTCCCGCATCGCAAACACTAAAATAAAATTATTAACCCCTAATCTGCCGCTCCGGACATCACCGCCAATAGAATAAACATATTAACTCCTAAACCGCCACACTCCTGCCTCGTAAACACTAGTTAAATATTATTAACCCCTAACCTGCTGTCCCTAACATCACCGCCACCTACCTACATTTATTAACCCCTAATCTGCCTACCCCAACGTCACCGCCACTATATTATATTTATTAACCCCTAAACCTAAGTCTTACCCTCACCCTAACACCCCCTAACTTAAATATAATTAAAATAAATAAAATTAAAACCTACAATTAATAACTAAATAATCCCTATTTAAAACTAAATACTTATCTGTAAAATAAACCCTAAGCTAGCTACAATATAACTAATAGTTACATTGTATCTAGCTTAGGGTTTATTTTTATTTTACAGGCAAGTTTGTATTTATTTTAACTAGGTAGAATAGTTACTAAATAGTTATTAACTATTTACTAACTACCTAGCTAAAAAAAATACAAATTTACCTGTAAAATAAAACCTAACCTGAGTTACACTAACACCTAACACTACACTACAATTAAATAAATTACCTAAATTAAATACAATTAAATAAATTAAATACAATTACCTAAATTGCCAAAAAAACACTAAATTACACAAAATAAAAAACAAATTACAAGATATTTAAACTAATTACACCTAATCTAATAGCCCTATCAAAATAAAAAAAGCCCCCCAAAATAAAAAACCCTAGCCTAAAGTCTTCATCCAAGCCGGGAGAAGTGGTCCTCCAGACGGGCAGAAGTCTTTATCCAGACGGCATCTTCTATCTTCAGCCATCCGGTGCGGAGCGGGTCCATCTTCAAGACATCCGGTGCGGAGCATCCTTTTCGAATGAAGTCTTCTTCCCAAATGAAGGTTCCGTTAAATGACATCATCCAAGATGGTGTCCCTTAGATTCTGATTGGCTGATAGAATTCTATCAGCCAATCGGAATTAAGGTTGAAAAAATACTATTGGCTGACCCAATCAGCCAATAGGATTGAGCTTGCATTCTATTGGCTGAATGGAACAGCCAATAGAATGCAAGCTCAATCCTATTGACTGATTGGTTTAGCCAATAGGATTGAAGTTCAATCCTATTGGCTGATTGCATCAGCCAATAGGATTTTTTCAGCCTTAATTCCGATTTGCTGATAGATGCTCCGCACCGGATGTCTTGAAGATGGACCCGCTCCACGCCGGATGGATGAAAATAGAAGATGCCGTCTGGATGAAGACTTCTGCCAGTCTGGAAGACCACTTCTCCTGGCTTGGATGAAGACTTCTCCCAGCTTCATTGAGGATTTCTTGCCGCTTCAATGAGGACTTTTCCCGGCTTCGTTGAGGATGGATGACGGATCTTCAAAACTGTAAGTGGATCTTCAGGGGGTTAGTGTTAGGTTTTTTTAAGGGTTTATTGGGTGGGTTTTATTTTTAGGTTAGGGTTTTGGGATGCAATAGAGCTAAATGCCCTTTTAAGGGCAATGCCCATCCAAATACCCTTTTCAGGGCAATGGGGAGCTTAGGTTTTTTTAGATAGGGTTTTATTTGGGGGGTTGGTTGTGTGGTTGGTGGGTTTTACTGTTGGGGGTTTGTTTGTATTTTTTTTTTCAGGTAAAAGAGCTGATTTCTTTGGGGCAATGCCCTGCAAAAGGCCCTTTTAAGGGCTATTGGTAGTTTAGGCTAGGGTTTTTTTATTTTGAGGGGGCTTTTTTATTTTGATAGGGCTATTAGATTAGGTGTAATTATTTTAAATATCTTGCAATTTGTTTTTTATTTTGTGCAATTTAGTGTGTTTTTTTTGTAATTTAGGTAATTGTATTTAATTTATTTAATTGTATTTAATTTATGTAATTTATTTAATTGTAGTGTAGATGTTAGTGTAACTTAGGTTAGGTTTTATTTTACAGGTAAATTTGTATTTATTTTAGCTAGGTAGTTAGTAAATAGTTAATAACTATTTAGTAACTAGTCTACCTAGTTTAAAAAAATACAAACTTGCCTGTAAAATAAAAATAAACCCTAAGCTTGATAGAATTTAACTATTATTTTTATTGTAGCTAGTTTAGGATTTATTTTACAGGTAAGTATTTAGTTTTAAATAGGTATTATTTAGTTATTAATTGTAGGTTTTATTTAGATTTATTTTAATTATGTTTGTTAGGGGGTGTTAGGGTTAGGGTTAGACTTAGGTTTAGGGGTTAATAAATATAATCTAGTGGCAGTGATGTTGGGGGCGGCATATTAGGGGTTAATAATTGTAGGTAGGTGGCGGCGATGCTAGGGGCGGCAGATTAGGGGTTAATAATATTTAACTAATGTTTGCGATGCGGGAGTGAGGCGGTTTAGAGGTTAATATGTTTATTATAGTGGTGGCGATGTTGGGGCGCCAGATTAGGGGTTAATAAATGTAATGTAGGTGTCGGCGATGTCGAGAGTGGCAGATTAGGGGTTAATAAGTATAATGTAGGTATTGGCGATGTCGGGGGCGGCAGATTAGGGGTTAATAAGTGTAAGATTAGGGGTGTTTAGACTTGGGGTTCATGTTAGGGTGTTAGGTGTAAACATAAATTTAGTTTTCCCATAGGAATGAATGGGGCTGCGTTACGGAGCTTCACGCTGCTTTTTTGCAGGTGTTAGGCTTTTTTTCAGCCGGCTCTCCCCATTGATGTCTATGGGCAAATCGTGCACAAGCACGTACAACCAGCTCATCGCTGACTTACGCAGCGCTGGTATTGGAGTGCGGTATGGAGCACAATTTTGCTCTACTCTCACTTCTTGTCTTTTAACGTCAGGTTTAGAAAAACCTGTAATACCAGCGCTGTAGGTAGGTTAGTACCGCACCCGTCATAACGCAAAACTCGTAATCTAGCCGAAAATTATTTAATAAAAATATTGCCCCAAAAAGTTATAAGAGCTCAAACATATGAGGTCTTGGATGATAAAAAAAAAAGGCAGACAGAGGGCTTTAACATAGAGATACATACATATATATGTGTAAGTATATATATATATATATATATATATATATATATATATATATATATATATATATATGTATTTATATGTGTGCTTACAGACATATATACATATATAAATACATAAATACATATATATATATATATATATATATATATATTCATATTTAAGTGTTACACTTATATTTACTGTAAATATTTCACATTCCAATATTCTGCACCTAGCAGAATATGTTGTAGGTATTTATAAATAGATATTCCTATGTATATTTGTATATAACTATACCAATATGTATTCAGGTGTGTGTGTATATATGTATATATATATATATATATATATATATATATATATATATATATATATTGTACCAAAATACCATTATATATATTTAGAAATATTTGTTTATGAATAAATAGACCATATTCTGCTATGAGAAGAACACTGGAATGTAAAATATTCATAAACTTGAGAATATAAAATCGGGTTTGCACACGAGTAAGGTGTATACGTTAAAACGTTCGCAATAGTCTAACCAGCTTTTTGCGCACATTGGGTTAGCACGCAAGTAAAAACATTTTATTTTCAACTTGTAATAAAAAGAGTGGGAAGTCTCATAATCATCATTCCTCATCAAAGAATAGATTAATTTAAATTGTATTATATTATTAAAGAAAAACAACAAAAAAGCAGGTCACTGGTAGAAACAAGGAGAAAATGATTTATTGATTATTACATGGAAGGTAAAAAACATATAATAAAAAATACTACATGTAGAAAGGGTCAGACGCATTTCGGCTCACGCCTTAATTTGTGACCTGAAAACATAATATAGCTGAACATGTATATACCCTCAGGGTGTAACTGATTGGGGGATTAATTAAGAAGAAAGGAAGCAAACCTCCCCTTGTTCATTACCACTTGCCATGCGGCTGGTTTACAACGGAAAAAACAACAAAGACAAATACATATACAGCAAATATGTAGAAAATAATATAATATCAATATGCTGAATTTACTTATCGTTACTAAAATAAGTGATATTAGAATGGCCCCATGTAGAAATAGTAACCTTGAACTATAAGAACAGCATTGTTGTGGGGGGAAACCAAAAACAAAAAAGTCTCAATTTATTAGTACAGGAACTGTATAAATATGTGAGTAATGCACCTTGTGCAAAATCCGGTGCCCACAAGAAAAAGGAAGATAAAAAATAGGTTGATGAGGGAAAAGAAAAAAGAGATTCTTTTACCTTTGAAAGCTCCTCTCAACTCTTCAACTTGTCTCATAAGGGCACCTGACACGCAACACATGTATTACACTTGCTGATCCTGATTAAATATTGGGATCCTCCAAACAACGATAGTTTATGAAACATGGGTACATGGTAAAATCACGTAACGTTTTTACACCCAATTGACTGAGCAGGAAGGGGGCCAAATGAGTATAAGTGACCATAAAAAGTGCTATTGACTGGGGGAGTGAATTTCTCTTTAAAGTAAAAAATGATGAGGCACATAAGGAAAGTCATAATAATATTGCATTGAATAGTTATATTGAGCTAATCAATAGTGCATATAATGGATGTATTTATTGGCTGTGTGAAATGGGTGAAATGCTGAATAGACCTTAACTCCAGACATTAATAATGTTGGAGTCAATATTGATGCCAAGGGGCACCCTTGTTCTCAGGGTGAATATCCAGAATGCCTCCCTTTTAGACAAGATGGCATCCAGATTGCCCCACCTAGGTGGCCTACGGATATGGTCTATAGCAAGTCATTTGATAGTTTGAACATCACAGTCAGGTTTCACTATGAAATGTTCTGCTAAAGCTGAACATGGAGTAATTGAAGATATATCATTAAGATGTTCCCTAATCCTGACTCTGACTTCTCTAGTCGTCATACCTACATATTGAAGGTTACAAGCCTGACATATGACCACATAGATCACATATTTAGTTCTGCAGTTTGAGCAGTGATCTATATTGTAAATTATCTGTGCAAACACTAGACTGGAAATGCTTAGATTGATAGTGTGTCCGCATGCTTTACAATTGTGTTTACCAGTGGCGTCACTAGGGTTGGTGTCACCCGGTGCGGTAAGTTATGGTGTCACCCCCCCCCCCAGAAAGCAGACACACACAAAAACACAGGCAAACACACATACAAACACTCAGACACACTTAAAAAATACTCAGATGCACACACAAACACTCGGAAACACACTCAGACACACACACAAAAACTCACACACAAAAACACTGAGACACACACACACACACACAAAAACTCAGACACACACTTACAAAATATGTAAACTGCACTGCATTAATTATAAAGCGCATGCCTAGAGCTGCTCCCTGGCTCAGCAGAGCATCAAATGAAAGATAAACAGAGCACTCTAAAAATAAATCACTAAAGAAAAGGTTTAGGCGCAAACTATGAAAATTCTGCTCTCTGACTCTGTTCCAAGCCTGTCAGTGCACAGCCCCGGGCCGCGTGCCTACCGCTTCTTATGGCCAATCACCTCTGCACTCTGCCCACCCCCAGACCCCCGCCCGCCCTCCTACCTGTTCAGTGTGCACTTAGTGTACCGTAACCGTAATGGTCTGGTGGGCATCACACGTGGCTCCTTCACTTTAAAGACAGTGTCAAACAGTCATGCGGTCAGGTGCCAGACATCCCCTCATGATTTGCCAGTTCCCGTTTAAAGAAACAGCACAACAGTGAGTGACTCCACTGCTCCACATGTCACTGAGCAGTGAGCACAGATAGGCAGGCAGGTTTAGGCTAGCAGCGCAACTTTGCAAGCCCCACGGCATGCCCACAACATTCATAGCGAAATTGGGCAGGGGAGAAGCAAAGTACAAACAAGCAAAAGCAGCCGGGAAAACTATTTGTTGAAATTGCAGCACTGGCTCAAGGGGCAAAAAATTTGTGTGTCTACAACTTCCCCAGTCTCACCAATGTTCACAAATGCCAGCCCCTCTAATAAAAAAAAATCTATGCATCTCAACATTGTATTTCTTTGAATTTTAATAAAATTTAAAAAAATTTTTTTTTGGTGTCACCGCCTGGAGGGTGTCACCCGGGTGCGGCCCGCCCCCCCCCCTAGTGACGCCATTGGTGTTTACCACATTCAAATTACCTTTTGCTGTTAACCAGCTGCTTTGTGTGTGTAAACTGTGGATCATGCTAGGAGAAAAGCGATTTCCCATTGTTTGGTTACATCTTGAAACAAAACGGAAGCCCCGTTTCACTATAGGGTTAAGTATTTCATCACCCATAAGAATTGGGAGATTGTTCTTGACAATCCTGACTATCTCATCATATTGCCTGCTAAACTTGGTGCTGAAAATTATTTTATTATATTATTAAACTCTGTAGATTTGGGGAGTTTAATTTTAGAATTTCTATGAAATTTTTATTGATTTGGGAATTTAAATTTTGTAACATATGTAGTGTGTGTGGATCATGCTAGGAGTATGTAGTGCAGTTTTTATGGTGTGAATAGCATTTGTGTGGTGTGAGTTTGTGTAGTGCTTACATAGTGTGCATGTGTGGTGTTTGTGTGAAATGTAAAGTGTTTGTGCTATGTGTGTTGTAGTAGTGTGGTGTGTAGTGTATTTGAAGTATTTATGTTGTGTGCGTTTGTAGTGTCTATGTAGTGTGTGTGTGTGTGTGATATTTGTGTGTTGTGTAAAGTGAGTGAAATGTTTATGTGGGGGTAGTGTGTGCATTGTGTATGAAGTGTTTGTATAATGTTTGTGTGGTGTGTGTAATGCTTGTGTGGAGTGTGTTTTGTATTGTGTTCTTCTTTAGTTTGTGTGGTGTGTAGTGTTTCCATGGGGTATGTTTGATTAGTGTTTGTGTGGTGTGTACTGTTTGCAGTGTTTGTGAGGTGTGTGTATGCGTAAAGTAGGTTAGGGGTGATGTGTGGAGTGTTTGACATATGTCTGTGTATTATGTGCATTAGTGTTTGTGTGGTGCTGGTGTAATGTTTTTAAAGGGTTCTTACAGTGTTTGTCATGTGTGCTTGTGTAGTGTTTTTATGGGTTGCAGTGTGTGTATTGATAGTGTGTGTAGTGTGTATGTTGTGAGGTTTGTAGTCTGTATGTTGGATTATATGTGTAATGTATGTGAAGTGTTTATGTGGTGTAAGTAGGCTAGCATATGTCTGGTATGTGTATAGCTTGTGTAGTGTATGTGTGTAGAGTAGTATGTAGTGTGTGTAGTTTTTATGTGGTTCATATGTAGTGTTTGTGAAATGTGTGTATAGTGATTGTCTAATGTTTTGAGTAGTTTATGTAGTGGTGGTGTTTGTGTACTCTGTGTGTGGGTGTAGCCTCCTCCACTAAAGGAAACTGCTGAAGGTACTCAATATCCTACAGGTTACAGCACCATACAGACAAATATCTAGGACTACAACTCCCACAAAACACTGCTTCTTCATTGCTACTGATCATGTGTTCACTTATTTTTTCAACTATTCAACTGCTTTCTTCAAATGAACATGCTTGAAACATTTATTAATAAAGGAATTTAAACATTTATATCTCAGCAACCACTACTTGATTTCTTACATGTGTCTGCTAAAAAGGGTAAATACATTTTTTCAACATGTGTGAAATGCAGCTTTTTTGGTATATGCATAGCTTTGGTGTGGTGTGAGTGTGTGGTATGATTAGTGTTTGTGTTGTGTATGTAATGTTTGTGTGGGTTGTCATGTTTGTGTGGTGTTAAAAAAGATTGGTGATGTTCCGTGTGTTTATAGGTAGTGAGTTTAATGTCTGTATAGTGTGTGTTTGTGCAGCGTGTGTACTATTTGGGTAGAGTGTGCTGTGTGTGTTTGTAGGTTGTGTGTTTGTGGTGTGAAGAGTTTGTGTGGTGCGTGTCTGTGTAATGTTTGTGTAGTGCATAGTGTAGTATGTGTCTGTGTACGGTTACTGAGCATGCCTTCACAAATTTTTGTGGCTGTTTGCTTGAAATATATTTATAAAAAGAAGAGACTTTAAATATTTATATCCACTTTAATTAAAATGTCCAGCATTTGCAAGTCATTGAGGCTGCCCACAACACTGCCAAATTGTAAAGAAATTAATTGAAGCAAAACAAAGTTGCAGGTACCTGAAAAGCGAGGTTTAACATTGAACACTCCAGTGCTCTGTAACATTATTCCTTTTATATCATATCATTTTAAACAACTTTACAAATGTAATTCTATCAATTTTGCTTTGTTTGTTTTGTTGGTATTATTTGTTGAAGGAGCAGCAATGCATTACTCGGAGCTAGCTAACCACATCAAGTAAGCCAATGACAAGAGGCATGTATGTGCAGCTACCAATCAGCAACTATCTCCCAGTAGTGCACTGCTGCTCCTGAGTCTACCTAGGTATTATTTTTAATAAAGGATAGCATGAGAATGAAGCAAATTAGATAATAGGAGTAAATTGGAAAGTTGTGTTGCCTAACTGAAATTAACGCCCACTGCAAAAAGCTCCTTTATTGCGATCCTATATTTATGGATAATCAGGAAGATACTGAGTTTTATATCTATCTTATGGTAGAAGTGGATTCAGAAGTAAAAGAGTGGGTCTGACTTATTTACAATGGCACTTATTGTAGCCGTCTACTAATCTTGCATAAACCATACAAGGTTGACACCAAGTGGTAATTAAGTGTCATTACACCTTCTGTTCTACATTGGCTTGTGATGATATTTTATTGCAGTCTAAAGTTATTCTTCACTTTACTATGTAAGTGTATGCCAATGTCATTATGCTGTGTAATTATATTACTCCATGGGGCTCAATTCACCTATGTTAACTTAGCAACTGTATTTATTCCTATTTCAAAGCTTATGGCATATGCAGATCTTAAAGGGACATTATAGTCTTAAAATCCTGAGCAGAAACAGCTGTTGTTCCAATCAGCAATGCTAGTTGCATGACCCAGCTGTGTGACTAGTGCTGATTGAATTATTGTCAGTCTGTGCTCATCAGTGCTCTGCAGTTCCCAAGCAGGATTTTAGCTATGTTTTTAACCTCTTTCCAGAGTTGAAACACATAGCATTACATAGTCGCTAGTGTTAAATTGACATGCTCTAATGGGCTAGAGCATGTAATTTTAACACTATAATTACCCTTTAAATATATAACTAGTATCAGTTCTCATATGTCTAAAGATAAGTCATTTTAGTCTGTGAAAATAACTAATGCCAGACCCACTTCAGATTTTAAACTACCTTCTGTATCTAACTATTATTAAACTAATAAATGAAAGCAAAAGTAAACACCTTGCAGTTACAACACATTTCTGTTGTCTTGCTATAGAATTACAAATCAGCCAAGTCGAAATATTGTATATTATTTGCTGCATTTGTTTTTCAATAGTCAAACTCCATTAACCTCTTGCTTTATTTGGAGGAGCCATTTGGAGGGGTCTCTACAAACATATAACAATTGATCAAAAAAGCATAGAGACCCCCAAAACTCCCTTTTTTAAGACTAAAATCCCCTCTTTAAAATACAGCCCCTGTATAGGTTTTAATAGCCAGGTGATCCCTATAGTAATAGAGATCACCTGATGTGAATAAATGTGCATTTATTTGAGTAGAGGCTCATGGGAGCCCCAACATGCACATCAAAATTTTATAACTATACCCAAAGTCTCCTATTTATTAGAGGTTAACCCCTTCTTCTTTTTTAACAGTTTAGAAACACACACATACACACTATTGTTTACAACCTTATTTATTACAATTTTGATAAAAAATATGCTCTTTTTTAACACTTTTTATTGTACAGTTCTCACGTGTCATGATATATACGTAACTTAATGATATATTGTAAATCTGATTGGTCTACTGATAAAAACAATATATAATGTGTTGGCTTCTCACTAAAAGTCGCCTACAGTAAGGGTTACATTTGTGCAACATCTAGAAATTCCAAAACAGCTCAGCACAGGAGTTGAAAATCCTTAAAGGAATAGTCTAGTCAAAATTAAACTTACACAATTCAAGATAGAGCATGCAGTTTTAGGCAACTTTCTCATTTACTTCAGTTATCAATTTTTCTTTGTTCTGTTGGTATCTTTATTTGAATGTAAGCTTAGCAGACGGCCCATTTTTGGTTCAGCACCTGGATAGTGCTTGCTGATTAGTGGCTACATTTAGACACCAATCAGAAAGTGCTACCCAGGTGCTGAACCAAAAATGGTCTGGCTCCTATGCTTACATTCTTGCTTTTTCAAATAAAGATACCAAGAGAACAAAGAAAAAAATGATAATGAGAGTAAATTATGCATGCTCTATCTGAATCATTAAAGTTTAATTTTGACTAGACTATTCATTTAAGCTGGCTCTATATATTAAAAAGTCAAGATTTTATACTTTTATTATTCTAATACTGTACAATTTAAACTTTTAAAAATTGTATATTTCTCTCTTTCTCTTGTATGTTTTAAACTAGTGCTGCCGCTTGAGGAATACTGACATAGGCTTACTAGAGTGCTTGTGTCTTGAGCACTACATACATAACATTTTTACAAACACTTCTGCCATATAGTGCTAAAGACATATGAAGGTTCTTGAGCCTACCTAAGTATGCTGTAAAGTAACATAACTACAGTTTAACTATATACCAAGAGAAAGAGGTAATTTTGATAATAGAAGCAAAATGGAATTGTTTTAAATTATATGTTCTAGTTCCATCAAGAAAGTTTAACTGACTTTCACGACCCTTTAAGAAATGTTACCTTAGGTTTGCCAAAGCTCATAGAGCCCTATATAAGCCAGTGACTTCTACTACTGAAAGAGGTATCATCATCTGGCTCCACTATTACTACATGAACAAAATTATCCTTCAGGAAGAATATAAATTTCATGATATTCAAATGTTTTAGACTTTCTTTGTTTCCCTAACATTAAAACTTCATGCTGTTCATCCACTGACGGCAGTTTTTACTTCACAAGGATTTCTTTGTACAGCACCACCCCCTGGCCTTGTGTGATTGGCCTGTCAATTAAACTAATAAGTTTGGGGCTGGTTTAACTCTACCACTTTAGAGGTTACGAAGGGGCAGTCCTATGACTGTTATTTCTTAACTTGTGGTAAGCAGGCTCGCTGTCATATGTTGACAATAAACTGAACTTCTAGTTACATAATACCACGTTTATCCTTTTCTCTATAGCTTAATTACCTGGGATTCTAGTCATTTGATGATGCCTTGGATCTGGTGCCAGCAGCGGGTCCCGGGGCATAAATGGTAAAGCTATACATTGAATTGGCTTTCCATTTGTTGCCTGTTGACCTGGATTCTTTTTACCTCATGGGATTTTCACACACAGGTGTCTACCTATGGGCTTTTACATGTTGTTTGCTGTGTTTGAAACATTCAGTTCATTTTTGCATTGGGCAGTTGTTTCTGCAGTGTGCAATCACGCAATCGCCCATTACTTGGATAACTTTCCCTTAGTGGGTCCTTCTGGCTCTGGGGAATGTGCTAGGTTGATAAAGGTTGTGCTATTCTTAATGCAACAGTTTGGTGTTCCACTAACGGAAAATAAATCACAGGGTCCAACTGCAAAATTAATTTTCTTAGGCATAGAAATTGACTCTGAGGAGTCGTTATGCAGGCTTCTGGAAGTTAAGGTAGTGAGGATGTTGAGGGCTGTTAGAAGGGCTCAGGAAAGTGCTTTGTTGGCCCTTCGTGACCTTCAGTCATTACTAGGGTTGCCAAACTTTGCATGCAGGGTTATCCCTATGGGGCGTGTGTTCAACAGAAGGATTGAGTTTCTTTTGAAAGGATTAACCAGCTCGGCTAAGAGATGTTGATTGTAGTTTGGGAGAAGTTCTTACAGGATTTTAATGGGGTTCAGCTGTGGAGGAGTCCTCCTATCCCGAGTCAGCTCCTTCATATGTTTAGGGATATGGCGGGTTCCCATGGGTATGGGACATGCTGCAAGGGAGCTTGTAGTGCACATGAATGGCTGGTATATTGGAGGGATAGTAGACTTACCAAGAATTAAAGTTGTTAGAACTGTTTCCCATAATTGTGGCTGTAGAGCTTTGGGGTTCTGGTTAGCAGATCACTTTGTGATTTTTTTGGACTGACAATCTTAGTGTAGTCCAGGCTATTAACAGGTGGTAAGCTTTATCTAGTCCTGTGGTTAGATAACTCACAGGTAGATTACGAGTTGTGCGTTCATCTTTTAACGCTGAAAAAATGATAATTTCAGCATTAAAACAGCAACACAGCCTTTATGAGTCTTGTCTGTATAGCTGTACAGCTATGATTACGGCAACACAAGCCGAAACGCGTCAGCAGCAGTACTGAGGAGTGAGATCCTCTCTCCATTTCCACTGACAAGGTGGTATTTTGTTCTGACCCATTGAACAAATTAACTTTTTGTTTGAAATAAAGGACTTGTTTTTATCCTACCTTGTGGCGGTGCTCCTTCTCTTCTTGTTGTGGATCATGTATAGCTGTACCGCAAGCCTTTTAGCCTGTAACGCAACGTCAGTCCAACACTCATAAAAGAGGGGTTAGTATTAGGTTTTTTAATTTTTTTTGGGTGGGTTTTTTTTTAGTTTAGGGTTGGGCTTTTCTTAAAAAAGAGCTAAATGCCCTTTTCAGGGCAATTCAAAAGAGCTGAATGCCCTTTTAAGGGCAATGCCCATACAAATGCCCTTTTCAGGGCAATGGGTAGATTAGGTTTTTTTAGATAGCTTTTTTTTATTTTGTGGGTTTGGGGGTTTGTAATGTTAGTGGGTCTTTGTGTGTTTTTTTTCAGGTAAAATAGCTGTTTAACTTAGGGCAATGCCCTACAAAAGGCCCTTGGTAGTTTATTATAGATTAGGGTTTTTTATTTTGGGGTGTTTTTTTTTTTTTTTTTTTTTAAAAAGGTATTAGAATAGGAATAATTTTTATTGTTTTGGATAATTTTGTTTGTTATTATTTTGTAATGGTAGGTTTTTTATTGTTTGCAATTTTTGTGTTTTTTTATTTTTTGCAATGTTAGGTTTTAGTGTAAGGCAGTGAAAAGTGAAGGTGATAAAACACCCAGGAGGTGGCGCACTAAAAATGAATAATAAAAAAAAGGGAATTGGTAGAAATGTAATGTGAAAAAATGTTACAAAATTTTTTTTTTTTTGGTTTTGTAAGGTGTATGCATGATAAGTGGACTCTCAGGAATGAGTAAAAATTAGTGAAATGGTAAAATAACAATTAACATGATAAAGTAATAAATTAATAAATTCTGGTGACAAATGTGAAATTGGTTAACCTTAATAAATGACAGAAATAGTGTTCATGTTAAAGAAACAAAAGTTCAATTGCTGATTTTTTTTTTCAATCCAAGTAAAAAAAGGAATATATCAGGCAGCTCCACTTGGGGGAATGATCTCCGTTCACCTCAATGATCTAGGTTAGAAAGAAAATGGGCGCCTCATAGTGAAATCCATATGTGATATATAATAAAGAAGGTAAATAGTAAAACTCACAATTTTTGAAGGCACTAGATAGTGCAAACAGGCAGGCTGATACTTGCAGTAGTCACTGGATACTGATCCTGTATCAAGGTTGAGACCAGTTCTCAGGTAACAGGTAAGATCACAGGGAAGTTTGACTCCAAGGCCTCTAGTTATTAAGGTCTGGCGGACCTGATCTGAGACTCCAGATTAGGTCCGCCAGACCTCGCTGAATACAGTGAGCAATACGCTCGCCGTATTAAGCATTGCACCAGCAGTTCACAAGAGCTGCTGGTGCAACGCCGCCCCCTGCAGACTCGCGGCCAATGAGCCGCCAGCAGGGGGGTGTCAATCAACCGGATTGTACTCGATCGGGTTGATTTCTGGCGATGTCTGTCCGCCTGCTCAGAGCAGGAGGACAGGTTATGGAGCAGCGGTCTTTGTGACCGCTGCTTCATAACTGCTGTTTCTGCCGAGCCTGCAGGCTTGCCAGAAACACGGGGCATCAAGCTCCATTTGGAGCTTGATACATATGCCCCCAAGTATCAAACAACAGACTGAAGATATGGTACAGGCAAACCAATCGTGATGTAATGGTTTGTAAAGTTCTCTGTGCAGATAGAGCAAATTCAGTCTGAATAATCAGGCAGAAAGACTGCTCCTTATATAAATGTTAAAAGACAAGTTTATTGTTGCTATGGATTTTACTATGAGGCGCCCATTTTCTTTCTAACCTAGATCTTTTTAGTGTAAGGCAGCTTAGGTTTTATTTCACAGGTAAGTTTGTATTTATTTTAACTAGGTAGTTAGTAAATGGTTAATAACTATTTACTAACTAGTCTACATAGTTAAAATAAATACAAACTTACCTGTGAACTATTTTATTTCACAGGTAAGTATGTATTTAGTTTTAAATAGGTATTATTTAGTTAATAATTGTAACTTTAATTTAGCTCTGTTTTAATTATGTTAAAGTTAGGGGGGGTTAGGGTTAGGGTTAGGTTTAAGGTTAGGGTTACGGTTAGGTTTAGGGTTTAATAGTTTAATTTAGGTTGTTGCGATGTGGGGGATTGTTGGTTTAGGGGTTAATAGGTTTATTTCGTGGTAGTGATGTAGGAGGCCAGAGGTTTAGGGGTTAATAACTTTATTTAGTGGGGTTGATGTCAGGGAGCGACGGAATAGGGGTTAAAAGATTTATTATAGTGTGGGCGATGTTGGGGTACAGGGGAATAGGGCTTAATAACTTTAATATAGTGGCAGCAATATCAGGAGCAGCAGATTATTGGTTAATAGATTTATTTTGGTGGCGGCGATGTCGGGAAGTGGTAGATTAGGGGTTAATAACTTTATGTAGGTGTCGGTGATGTCTGGGGCAGCATATTAGGGGTGTTTAGACTCGGGGTATATGTTAGGGTGTTAGGTTTAAACTTAACTTTTTTTCCCCATAGACATCAATAGGGTTGCGTTATGGAGCTTTTCATACCGCGATCGCAGGCAGGTGTTAGTTTTTTTTTTAACCTGCTCTCCCCATTGATATCTATGGGGAAAGCGTGCCTGAGCACGTCAAAACAGCGATTGTATTTTGTGCGGTATGGAGCTCAATGCAATCATATCGCACACACAAGCCAGCTGTTACAAAACTTGTAATGGCAGTGCTATAGAGGGTGAAATAACGCAACTTTTGTTGCGTTAATAAAATATCCTCTAGCGCGCATAACTAGTAATCTACCTGTCAGACCTTTGGTCCTGCGGTGCCTCCAGTACATTATTCACTTAATGGCGAAGCATGTACAAGGGGTGAATAATGGACTCTCTATGGGGCAGTGGGATGCATTAAAAAAATTTGACCCTGTGGCAAGGTCTGAGGAATTTAGTTGTCCCTCATTTTTATGGCAGGTAGTAGAAGATGGGGTCTCCTTCTTCTTTCGTTATTGCAGACTCCACTAGCTCCTTCAGCTCGTCAGTTCTGGAAGGAATAGGAAGCCTTTTGCACAACTGTCTCTGACTGTGTGGCTGAGGACAAGCAGGTATTGTTACAAATATATAAACAACAGAAGCATGTGTGTATTAGAAAATAAAGGATATTGACAAACACTCAGCTGGTGACAGGGTACTCACCTTTTGGAATAGCACCCAAATGTGCTATTGGAGGCAGGCTGGATATTTTACAACAAACCAGATAGCTGTACTCCGTTAAACAGGAACACTGCATCACTGGAACAAAGCCATGAACTCGATAATACTGTACGATAGCTCTAGCTCATAAATTGCTGAGGTTCAAAGTTGTTAAAAACTAACGGCTAGATTACGAGTTGTGCGTTACGGTTAAAAAGCAGCGTTGAGAGATCCCAACGCTGCTTTTTAATGCCCGCTGGTATTACGAGTCTTGACATGACAGGCTCACCGCTCACTTTTTTGGCCAGACTCGGAAATACCGCAAATCCACTTACGTCAATTGCGTATCCTCTTTTTTTCAATGGGACTTGCATAGCGCCGGTATTATGAGTCTGACAAAAAGTGAGAGGTAGACCCTCTCCTGTCAAGACTGATACCGCATTTAAAAGTCAGTAATTAAGAGTTTTATGCTACGGCGTTATAGTGTAAAACTCAACTAAAGTGCTAAAAAGTACACTAACACCCATAAACTACCTATTAACCCCTAAACCGAGGCCCCCCCCCCACATCTCAAACACTAAAAGAAATATTTTAACCCCTAATCTGCCAAACCGGACATTGCCGCCACTATAATAAATATATTAACCCCTAAACCGCCGCACTCCCGCATCGCAAACACTAGTTAAATATTATTAATCCATAATCTGCCTGCCCTAACATCACCAACACCTACCTACATTTATTAACCCCTAACCTGCCGCCCCCAATGCCGCCGCCGCCGCTATATTAAATGTATTAACCCCTAAACTTAAGTCTTACCCTAAACCTAACCCCCCTAACTGAAATATAATTTTAATAAATCTAAATAAAATTACTATCATTAACTAAATTATTCCTATTTAAAACTAAATACTTACCTGTAAAATAACCCTAAGATAGCTACAATATAACTAATAGTTATATTGTATCTATCTTAGGGTTTATTTTTATTTTACAGGCAACTTTGTATTTATTTTAACTAGGTACAATAGTTATTAAATAGTTATTAACTATTTAATAACTACCTAGTTAAAATAAAGACAAATTTACCTGTAAAATAAAACCTAACCTATGTTACAATTACACCTAACACTACACTATAATTAAATTAATTACCTAAACTAAATACAATTAATTACAATTTAAATAAATTATCTAAAGTACGAAAAAAACCCCACTAAATTACAGAAAATAATAAAATAATTACAAGAATTTTAAACTAATTACGTCTACTCTAATCCCCCAAACAAAATAAAAAAGCCCCCCAAAATAAAAAAGAAGCCCTACCCTACACTAAATTACAAATAGCCCTTAAAAGGGCCATTGCGGGGAATTGCCCCAAAGTAATCAGCTCTTTTACCTGTAAAAAAAAAAGTACAATACCCCCCAACATTAAAACCCACCACCCACACAACCAACCCTACTCTAAAACCCACCCAATCCCCCCTTAAAAAAACCTAACACTAACCCCTTGAAGATCACCCTACCTTGAGAAGTCTTCACCCAACCTGGCCGAAGTCCTCCACGAAACGGGCAGAAGTGGTCCTCCTGATGGGCAGAAGTCTTCATCCAGAAGGCATCTTCTATCTTCATCCATCCGGTGCGGAGCGGCTCCATCTTCAAGACATCCGACGTGGAGCATCCTCTTCAAACGACTGCCGACTGAAGAATGAAGGTTCCTTTAAATGATCGTTATCGTAGAGAAGAGGAGAGGTCGTGCTGCTGCAGTAAACTTCCGCAAAAGGACAAGGGTGAAAGGATCAGACCAACACCAGGAGAGGGGTGTGTGGAGCCAAGCAAAGAGCGGAGGAGGACAACCACAAAAGGCTCAACAAAATGAAAGAGGATGGCTACTGAGCAACAGGTAAAAAATTTTATTTATTCCATTAAAAATAAAAACGGTGAAGACACAACAAGTCAAGGAAGGGTATTAGCCATCTAACATGTTTCGCGCAGACAAGCGCTTACTCATAGATGCTAAATGCAAGTAAGAAAAGCTAGTGCATTTAAAGGGCCAGGCACCAATGAAAAACTGGTTTGTTAAGTGATGTAATATAATAGATGTCACACAAGTTATTTCTCATTAATTGATAAATTGATAAAGGTGTCTGCCCTCTATGAATGCAAAAGTTTGTATATTAAAAACAAATACATATTACTTGTGAAGGAATGGCAGTACTTGGCTCATAGAAAAAGGCATCAATTGTGTATAAATATATAAATAAAAATATAAATACATATAATTCAGAAACAGTGTTCAGGACAAATAAATGAAAAAAATGAAAAAAATGAATGTGAAATAGGAATGATAAATTATTTCATGCCAAAGAAAACCAAATTACACAATAAATTCATATTGAGACACAATTGATTCCATATATGATTTCATATATCATCATCCATATATGACAGGATCATAATAAAGTTAATATAAATATATGGAAATCACAGAATAATGCTTAAAAAGGTAACCATATTCAGATATTCATAAAGGATAGCACTATAACCATATGATTAGTGCATGTAAATTATGAAAAAGTGAAAGTTGTTAAAAAGGCAAGATAACAGGGTCATTCAAATGAACAAAATATACACATGAAAAAATACACATGAAAAATATATATATATATACATTGGAAAAAAGAATGAAAATATAAATTATACATGTGAAATGCTTCAGAGCTAATTTGTCTCATGTATATAAATGAGTATTAATCTCAAAATACATATGTACATGAAAACATAAAAAAATAAATAATGTCCATATGTATATGTGTACGTGTGTATATGAATATCAAATTAGTTATATTAGAAATAAATTTTGAAAACATACTAATATGAAAATATATGTATGGATATCAATATATGTCAATATATATGCAGTCTCCCATCTATCTAGTTGACAAAATACCTCATATCCCATTCTAAATTCATACCTAATGGTGATTTAGATCTTAACTTATAGATCCAAAATAACTCCTTCTTGTCCAATATCTTTGACACATTGCCACCACGTTGAGAAACTCTAGCTACGTCTATGACCTTGATTTTGAACCTAGGTATGTTAGTGAAGTGAAAAAGGTTAAAGTGTTTCGCTACTGCAGAATCTTTATTAAAATTCTTGATGTCTCTTAGGTGTTCCCTAGTACGGTCTCTAAGACTCCTAGTCGAATTACCCACATACTGGGCCCCACAGAGTTGGCAATCGAGTAAGTACACTATATAAGTAGTAAGGCAAGTGGCATAAAAGTCAATCTTAAAACTTTCACAAGTGACTGTACTACAAAACCTATTAGTGTAGTCCATGGTGTCACATGTTAAGCAGTTTGAAAGGTGTGCTTTAAAATTACCCTTGCCTCTGAGCCAATTGGTGTTAGCCCTGGTCTTAGATTTCACTAGGCTAGGTGATAATAACTTGGAAGCAAATGTCGGTGGTTTCTTTGCTACAAATCTGCAGTCTTTGATATAGGGCTGGAAAATTTCATCACCCTTTAGTACATGTAGATGTTTTTTGATAATGCTACATATAGAATTGTATTGGAGTGAGAATTCGGTTTAAAAAACAATACTATTTTCATCCAAATATTTTTTGCTAGTTTCTCCCTTAGTTGCATCAGTGCCGCTAATTGTCCCTGTTGGGGGGAGTGAATCTTTCAGTTTAGGTTTCCAATGTTTAGTCTCCTCAAACACTTTAAGCAGCTCTCTTTCATTATAATATATTATCTGGGATATTTGTGATACTAAAATTAATACCACAAGTCCCCTATAGGAGGCGCTAGTAGCTAGAGGTAGAATAATGGTGATGAACAAAGTGTGCCACTTGAGATAGTAATAAAATCAATGTGCCACTGATTATACCATATATGTAAAATGGATAAATAGAATTATAAATTTAAAAATTATTAAAGTAGGTAATAATTCAAAATTAAAAAATAATAAAAATTGGTAAATATATATATATATACAGACGTATCAAGTGGTCAATCTGGTAATAGAAAAGTTCAAATGAAGTCCAACAAACTCCAGAAATAGAGAAGGCAGCTCTCGGTCTTCACCCAAACGATGGTGTATCTTCAAAGAATGGTTAACTGCAAGGAAAACAGAAACAGAGGCGCCACATGTGTAGATCAATCAAAGCTGACAATATCCAAACCAGATGAGATACAGGATACTCACAAACGTGAAGGCACTCCCTTGTGCCTATAGGGGCAGGCTGGTATTTAACAGCAAACCAGCTGGCTGTACCAGGGAATCCCCGTCAAGATGTCCTATAGTTGTCGTGGATCTCACAACAGCAACCCTTATCTAGGTCACTTTCAGCAGAAAGGAAAATATGTCCAGAGGGGAGGAAGGCTCGACAGCCTTATGGTTACTGGCAAGGAAAATGCCACACGAACACCAGATTAAAAAGTTTCAAGTATTTTATTTTTCAAAGATAAAAATACCATCAGTGCAACGAATTACAACTGGGTGTGTGATAAGGCAAGTCTCCTTGTATATGCAGAGATAATAGCGATGCGTTTCTCAGGGAAGACCCTGTTTCATCAGGCTTGTATCTGAGTATGAGTTTACAATCACCTTCACATTATCTGTAATGGTCAATATACACACTAATGTTTGATTAGCCACAAGTGCCTTAAATACGACCATTCACTTTCACATATTTCTTTAAGTTTTTATTACATATTTAGTACAATATATAACACCTGTCGAGCCTTCCTCCCCTCTGGACATATTTTCCTTTCTGCTGAAAGTGACCTAGATAAGGGTTGCTGTTGTGAGATCCACAACAACTATAGGACATCTTGACGGGGATTCCCTGGTACAGCCAGCTGGTTTGCTGTTAAATACCAGCCTGCCCCTATAGGCACAAGGGAGTGCCTTCACGTTTGTGAGTATCCTGTATCTCATCTGGTTTGGATATTGTCAGCTTTGATTGATCTACACATGTGGCGCCTCTGTTTCTGTTTTCCTTGCAGTTAACCATTCTTTGAAGATTTGAAAACACGTAAGACTGATGAACAATATGCAGAATTGAAATCGCAAATGAAAGATAAGATAAAAAAAAGCGGATGCAGAAATTGCTGCGAGGAAAAAGAACAAATTTTCACGTGATCGTGAAGATTATGATAACAACAGAGTATACGATTGGTCGAGGTTCCATCGACGCCAAAAGAAACCCTTAAAGAAGCAAGCAAATGATGTGGAAGACAACAAAGCCCTCAAACCCATTTTGTAAAAAGATAAAGAATGCAGGGTGGTCTTCTCATCCACTGAACCTGAATCCACCGATCGTGACTCTGATTCCACAGGATCTAGCAATGATACATCTGTTCCAGTGTCTCCCCACCCCTCTTCTCTTCCCTTGTCTTTACAGGTTACATCAAAGAAAGATAAAGCTAACAGTGATATGGCAGTTCGTCCCAAGACTCGTAATCAGTCGAGTATCCCTTTAGGAAACGAACAAGAAGATCAAGGAGGAAAAAGAGAAAACATGGGAAAACAACAGAAATCACAGAAGAAGAAATAACTCTCAATGTTATTAATCTCTCTGATACATTGTTATCTTTGGAACATGAAAAAGTCCTGAAAAAGGGACTAGGATTCGCACCAACACATAAATTCTCTGCATTTAGGACACTGATAGATGTCAACAAATTCATCAGAAAATTGACACTTAAAAGATTCTTTCACAATCCTGAGCACAAAATCACATATGATGTATCTAATTCTATGACTCACAGCATTGATGAAAATGTAGATTGGAATAAATTATTTTCTTTCTCAGATATCTGTCTAATTGAAACTATAGATAACTTAAATGCAGATATAACCAATTTGAAAAGAGAGACTCTTCCCATTCCAAGAAAATATGAGTCTAACTTTTATCCTAGACAGTTTAGGGGGAATTTTATTAATTCATTCCATAAGCGTGTAGAGGAGGATGTGTTAAAATTGGAGGAAACATGTAACTCTGCCAGTTATAGATATAGACACAATTTGACTATTCAGGAACAACAAGCTGTGAAGGATTTAGCTGAGAACGACAACATTGTCATCCGTAATTCTGATAAAGGGGGCAATGTCGTTGTTCTCAACAAATCTGACTACATGACAGAGGCCACCAGACAGCTGTCCAACAGTATCACATACAGGAAACTTGAGTCTGACCCAACTGTTCTTTTTTCTAACCAACTTCAGAAACTTCTTGAGGAAGCTGTTTCTCTGGGCATTTTCACTGTTGAACAATCCAGACACCTTTTACCTACACATGCTATTACACCCATTTTTCATTACCTTCCAAAAACACATAAAAGCCTTCTGTCCCCTCCAGGCCGCCCAATTATTTCAGGCATAGGCTCCCTTCTGGAGCTTATGTCTGAATGGATAGATAGTATTTTGCAACCTTTGGTCAAAAACCTATAGAGCTATACCAGGGACTCTAGCCATCTCTTAGACATCTTACAGAATTTTGAGTGGCAGGAAGGTTACAAATGGGTAACAGTAGATGCCACATCTTTGTACTCTTCTATACCTCATGTGCATGGATACCGGGCCTTGGAATTCTTCCTGAATAGGAATAACTCCTATGGGGATGAGGTTAAACAATTTATTTTGGAAGTGGTGGAGTTCCTACTTACTCACAATTATTTTATTTTTGATTCTGTATATTATTTACAATGTCAGGGAACAGCTATGGGGGCAAATTTCGCCCCCTCTTATGCAAATTTGTTTGTGGGTAAGTGGGAGCTCCAACACTTATATGACATAGGGGAGCCTTTCAGGTCTAACATCCTTATGTACATGAGGTATATTGATGACCTTATCTTTATCGTAAGGGATGACTTTCCTTTTGATGATTTCTTGACTGCCATGAATGACAATGATATAAATCTTAGGTTCACTGGGGATTTGCATCCTGAGGGAGTTAATTTTAGATTTTTAGATCTCCATTTATATGGCGATAATTCTACACATAAAATTCTTTCTAGTACATACAGAAAGGACACGGCGGGCAACACCATACTTCACGCCACTTCCTGCCACCCACAACATCTAGTAAAATCAATACCCAGGAGCCAATTTATTAGATTAAGGTGTAATGCCAGCAATCTTGAAAATTACATTCAAGGTGATAAGGACTTAATTGTGAGGCTCAAAGCTAGAGGTTATAATGAAAGAGAGCTGCTTAAAGTGTTTGAGGAGACTAAACATTGGAAACCTAATCTGAAAGATTCACTCCCCAGGGACAATTAGCGGCACTGATGCAACTAAGGGAGAAACTAGCAAAAAATATTTGGATGAAAATAGTATTGTTTTTTTCAACCGAATTCTCAATCTAGTACAATTCTATATGTAGCATTATGAAAAAACATCTACATGTACTAAAGGGTGATGAAATTTTCCAGCCCTATATCAAAGACTGCAGATTTGTAGCAAAGAAACCACCGACATTAGCTTCCAATTTATTATCACCTAGCCTAGTGAAATCTAAGACCAGGGCTGACACCAATTGGCTCAGAGGCAAGGGTAATTTTAAAGCACACCTTTCAAACTGCTTAACATGTGACACCATGGACTACACTAATAGGTTTTGTAGTACAGTCACTGGTGAAAGTTTTAAGATTGACCTTTATGCCACTTGCCTTACTACTTATATAGTGTACTTACTCGATTGCCAACTCTGTGGGGCCCAGTATGTGGGTCAATCGACTAGGAGTCTTAGAGACCGCACTAGGGAACACCTAAGAGACATCAAGAATTTTAATAAAGATTCTGCAGTAGCGAAACACTTTAACCTTTTTCACTTCACTAACGTACCTAGGTTCAAAATCAAGGTCATAGACGTAGCTAGAGTTTCTCAACGTGGTGGCAATGTGTCAAAGATATTGGACAAGAAGGAGTTATTTTGGATCTATAAGTTAAGATCTAAATCACCATTAGGTATGAATTTAGAATGGGATATGAGGTATTTTGTCAACTAGATAGATGGGAGACTGCATTTATATTAACATATATTGATATCCATACATATATTTTCATATTAGTATGTTTTCAATATTTATTTCTAATATAACTAATTTGACAAGTTTCCATATACCCATATTCGTATTTATCTGGACATTATGACATTGATATGGGGCCATACAGGGAGTGCAGAATTATTAGTCAAGTTGTATTTTTGAGGATTAATTTTATTATTGAACAACAACCATGTTCTCAATGAACCCAAAAAACTCATTAATATCAAAGCTGAATAGTTTTGGAAGTAGTTTTTAGTTTGTTTTTAGTTATAGCTATTTTAGGGGGATATCTGTGTGTGCAGGTGACTATTACTGTGCATAATTATTAGGCAACTTAACAAAAAACAAATATATACCCATTTCAATTATTTATTTTTACCAGTGAAACCAATATAACATCTCAACATTCACAAATATACATTTCTGACATTCAAAAACAAAACAAAAACAAATCAGTGACCAATAAAGCCACCATTCTTTGCAAGGACACTCAAAAGCCTGCCATCCATGGATTCTGTCAGTGTTTTGATCTGTTCACCATCAACATTGCGTGCAGCAGCAACCACAGCCTCCCAGACACTGTTCAGAGAGGTGTACTGTTTTCCCTCCTTGTAAATCTCACATTTGATGATAGACCACAGGTTCTCAATGGGGTTCAGATCAGGTGAACAAGGAGGCCATGTCATTAGATTTTCTTCTTTTATACCCTTTCTTGCCAGCCACGCTGTGGAGTACTTGGACGCATGTGATGGAGCATTGTCCTGCATGAAAATCATGTTTTTCTTGAAGGATGCAGACTTCTTCCTGTACCACTGCTTGAAGAAGGTGT
Source organism: Bombina bombina (assembly GCF_027579735.1). Taxonomy (NCBI): domain Eukaryota; kingdom Metazoa; phylum Chordata; class Amphibia; order Anura; family Bombinatoridae; genus Bombina; species Bombina bombina. Next base: position 778,932,589 of record NC_069499.1, on the reverse strand, counting down.
CTTCTTGACTCCATCCTCAACCCGAAAAGGCCCCACAAGCTCATCTTTGATGATACCAGCCCAAACCAGTACTCCACCTCCACCTTGCTGGCGTCTGAGTCGGACTGGAGCTCTCTGCCCTTTACCAATCCAGCCACGGGCCCATCCATCTGGCCCATCAAGACTCACTCTCATTTCATCAGTCCATAAAACCTTAGAAAAATCAGTCTTGAGATATTTCTTGACCCAGTCTTGACGTTTCAGCTTGTGTGTCTTGTTCAGTGGTGGTCGTCTTTCAGCCTTTCTTACCTTGGCCATGTCTCTGAGTATTGCACACCTTGTGCTTTTGGGCACTCCAGTGATGTTGCAGCTCTGAAATATGGCCAAACTGGTGGCAAGTGGCATCTTGGCAGCTGCATGCTTGACTTTTCTCAGTTCATGGGCAGTTATTTTGCGCCTTGGGTTTTCCACACGCTTCTTGCGACCCTGTTGACTATTTTGAATGAAACGCTTGATTGTTCGATGATCACGCTTCAGAAGCTTTGCAATTTTAAGAGTGCTACATCCCTCTGCAAGATATCTCACTATTTTTTACTTTTCTGAGCCTGTCAAGTCCTTCTTTTGACCCATTTTGCCAAAGGAAAGGAAGTTGCCTAATAATTATGCACACCTGATATAGGGTGTTGTTGTCATTAGACCACACCCCTTCTCATTACAGAGATGCACATCACCTAATATGCTTAATTGGTAGTAGCCTTTCGAGCCTATACAGCTTGGAGTAAGACAACATGCATAAAGAGGATGATGTGGTCAAAATACTCATTTGCCTAATAATTCTGCACTCCCTGTACAGTATATACAGGGAGTGCAGAATTATTAGGCAAGTTGTATTTTTGAGGATTAATTTTATTATTGAACAACAACCATGTTCTCAATGAACCCAAAAAACTCATTAATATCAAAGCTAAATAGTTTTGGAAGTAGTTTTTAGTTTGTTTTTAGTTATAGCTATTTTAGGGGGATATCTGTGTGTGCAGGTGACTATTACTGTGCATAATTATTAGGCAACGTAACAGAAAACAAATATATACCCATTTCAATTATTTATTTTTACCAGTGAAACCAATATAACATCTCAACATTCACAAATATACATTTCTGACATTCAAAAACAAAACAAAAACAAATCAGTGACCAATATAGCCACCTTTCTTTGCAAGGACACTCAAAAGCCTGCCATCCATGGATTCTGTCAGTGTTTTGATCTGTTCACCATCAACATTGCGTGCAGCAGCAACCACAGCCTCCCAGACACTGTTCAGAGAGGTGTACTGTTTTCCCTCCTTGTAAATCTCACATTTGATGATGGACCACAGGTTCTCAATGGGGTTCAGATCAGGTGAACAAGGAGGCCATGTCATTAGATTTTCTTCTTTTATACCCTTTCTTGCCAGCCATGCTGTGGAGTACTTGGACGCGTGTGATGGAGCATTGTCCTGCATGAAAATCATGTTTTTCTTGAAGGATGCAGACTTCTTCCTGTACCACTGCTTGAAGAAGGTGTCTTCCAGAAACTGGCAGTAGGACTGGGAGTTGAGCTTGACTCCATCCTCAACCCGAAAAGGCCCCACAAGCTCATCTTTGATGATACCAGCCCAAACCAGTACTCCACCTCCACCTTGCTGGCATCTGAGTCGGACTGGAGCTCTCTGCCCTTTACCAATCCAGCCACGGTCCCATCCATCTGGCCCATCAAGACTCACTCTCATTTCATCAGTCCATAAAACCTTAGAAAAATCAGTCTTGAGATATTTCTTTGCCCAGTCTTGACGTTTCAGCTTGTGTGTTTTGTTCAATGGTGGTCGTCTTTCAGCCTTTCTTACCTTGGCCATGTCTCTGAGTATTGCACACCTTGTGCTTTTGGGCACTCCAGTGATGTTGCAGCTCTGAAATATGGCCAAACTGGTGGCAAGTGGCATCTTGGCAGCTGCACGCTTGACTTTTCTCAGTTCATGGTCAGTTATTTTGCGCCTTGGTTTTTCCACACGCTTCTTGCGACCCTGTTGACTATTTTGAATGAAACGCTTGATTGTTCGATGATCACGCTTCAGAAGCTTTGCAATTTTAAGAGTGCTGCATCCCTCTGCAAGATATCTCACTATTTTTGACTTTTCTGAGCCTGTCAAGTCCTTCTTTTGACCCATTTTGCCAAAGGAAAGGAAGTTGCCTAATAATTATGCACACCTGATATAGGGTGTTGATGTCATTAGACCACACCCCTTCTCATTACAGAGATGCACATCACCTAATATGCTTAATTGGTAGTAGGTTTTCGAGCCTATACAGCTTGGAGTAAGACAACATGCATAAAGAGGATGATGTGGTCAAAATACTCATTTGCCTAATAATTCTGCACTCCCTTTACAGGGAGTGCAGAATTATTAGGCAAGTTGTATTTTTGAGGATTAATTTTATTATTGAACAACAACCATGTTCTCAATGAACCCAAAAAACTCATTAATATCAAAGCTGAATATTTTTGGAAGTAGTTTTTAGTTTGTTTTTAGTTTTAGCTATTTTAGGGGGATATCTGTGTGTGCAGGTGACTATTACTGTGCATAATTATTAGGCAACTTAACAAAAAACAAATATATACCCATTTCAATTATTTATTTTTACCAGTGAAACCAATATAACATCTCAACATTCACAAATATACATTTCTGACATTCAAAAACAAAACAAAAACAAATCAGTGACCAATATAGCCACCTTTCTTTGCAAGGACACTCAACAGCCTGCCATCCATGGATTCTGTCAGTGTTTTGATCTGTTCACCATCAACATTGCGTGCAGCAGCAACCACAGCCTCCCAGACACTGTTCAGAGAGGTGTACTGTTTTCCCTCCTTGTAAATCTCACATTTGATGATGGACCACAGGTTCTCAACGGGGTTCAGATCAGGTGAACAAGGAGGCCATGTCATTAGATTTTCTTCTTTTATACCCTTTCTTGCCAGCCACGCTGTGGAGTACTTGGACGCGTGTGATGGAGCATTGTCCTGCATGAAAATCATGTTTTTCTTGAAGGGTGCAGACTTCTTCCTGTACCACTGCTTGAAGAAGGTGTCTTCCAGAAACTGGCAGTAGGACTGGGAGTTGAGCTTGACTCCATCCTCAACCCGAAAAGGCCCCACAAGCTCATCTTTGATGATACCAGCCCAAACCAGTACTCCACCTCCACCTTGCTGGCGTCTGAGTTGGACTGGAGCTCTCTGCCCTTTACCAATCCAGCCACGGGCCCATCCATCTGGCCCATCAAGACTCACTCTCATTTCATCAGTCCATAAAACCTTAGAAAAATCAGTCTTGAGATATTTCTTGGCCCAGTCTTGACGTTTCAGCTTGTGTGTCTTGTTCAGTGGTGGTCGTCTTTCAGCCTTTCTTACTTTGGCCATGTCTCTGAGTATTGCACACCTTGTGCTTTTGGGCACTCCAGTGATGTTGCAGCTCTGAAATATGGCTAAACTGGTGGCAAGTGGCATCTTGGCAGCTGCACGCTTGACTTTTCTCAGTTCATGGCCAGTTATTTTGCGCCTTGGTTTTTCCACACGCTTCTTGCGACCCTGTTGACTATTTTGAATGAAACGCTTGATTGTTCGATGATCACGCTTCAGAAGCTTTGCAATTTTAAGAGTGCTGCATCCCTCTGCAAGATATCTCACTATTTTTTACTTTTCTGAGCCTGTCAAGTCCTTCTTTTGACCCATTTTGCCAAAGGAAAGGAAGTTGCCTAATAATTATGCACACCTGATATAGGGTGATGATGTCATTAGACCACACCCCTTCTCATTACAGAGATGCACATCACCTAATATGCTTAATTGGTAGTAGGCTTTCGAGCCTATACAGCTTGGAGTAAGACAACATGCATAAAGAAGATGATGTGGTCAAAATACTCATTTGCCTAATAATTCTGCACTCCCTGTATATATATGTATATGAATAATTTATATTTTCATTCATTTTTCCAATGTATATATATATATATATATATATTTCATGTGTATTTTTTCATGTGTATATTTTGTTCATTTGGATGACCTGTTATCTTGCCTTTTTAACAACTTTCACTTTTTCATAATTTACATGCACTAATCATATGGTTATAGTGCTATCTTTATGAATATCTGAATATGGTTACCTTTTTAAGCGTTATTCTGTGATTTCCATATATTTATATTAACTTTATTATGATCCTGTCATATATAGATGATGATATATGAAATCATATATGGAATCAATTGGGTCTCAATATGAATCTATTGTGTAATTTGGTTTTCTTTGGCATGAAATAATTTATCATTTCTATTTCGCATTCATTTTTTTAATTTTTTTTCATTTATTTGTCATGAACACTGTTTCTGAATTATATGTATTTATATTTTTATTTATATATTTATACACAATTGATGCCTTTTTCTATGAGCCAAGTACTGCCATTCCTTCACAAGTAATATGTATTTGTTTTTAATATACAAACTTTTGCATTCATAGAGGGCAGACACCTTTATCAATTAATGAGAAATAACTTGTGTGACATCTATTATATTACATCACTTAACAAACCAGTTTTTCATTGGTGCCTGGCCCTTTAAATGCACTAGCTTTTCTTACTTGCATTTAGCATCTATGAGTAAGCACTTGTTTGCGCGAAACATGTTAGATGGCTAATACCCTTCCTTGACTTGTGTCTTCACCGTTTTTATTTTTAATGGAATGAATAACATTTTTTACCTGCTGCTCAGTAGCCATCCTCTTTCATTTTGTTGTTCCTTTAAATGACGTCATCCAAGATACCGTCCTTCCTATTCCTATTGGCTGATAGGATTCTATCAGCCAATCGGAATTAAAGTAGCAAAAATCTGATTGGCTTATTCAATCAGCCAATCAGATTGAAGTTCAAGTTTTGATCAGCCAATAGAATGCGAGCTCAATCCGATTGGCTGATTGGATCAGCCAATCAGATTTTTGCTACCTTAATTCCGATTGACTGATAGAATCCTATCAGCCAATCGGAATTCGAGGGATGCCATATTAGATGACGTCCCTTAAAGGAACCTTCATTCGTCGCTCAGTCGTCGGTTGAAGAGGATGGCTCCTTTGAAGATGGCTCCGCTCCGGATGGATGAAGATTGAAGATGCCACCTAGATGAAGACTTCTACCGGATGAAGGACCTCCTCTGCGCACCTTGGATGAAGATTTCGGCCCGGTTGGGTGAAGACGGCTCAAGGTAGGATGATCTTCAGGGGGTTAGCGTTAGGTTTTTTAAGAGGGGTTTGAGTGGGTTAGAGTAGGGGTATGTGGGTGGTGGGTTTTAATGTTGGGGGGTTGTATTTTTTTTTTACAGGTAAAAGAGCTGATTACTTTGGGGCAATGTCCCGCAAAAAGCCCTTTTAAGGGCTGGTAAAAGAGCTGGTTACTTGGTAATTTAGAATAGGGTAGGGGATTTTTTTTATTTTGGGGGGCTTTATTATTTTATTAAGGGGCTTAGATTAGGTGTAATTAGTTTAAACTTCTTGCAATTCTTTTTTATTTTATTTAATGATAGTGTAGTGTTAGGTGTAATTGTAACTTAGGTTAGGATTTATTTTACAGGTAATTTTGTACTTATTTTAGCTAGGTAGTTATTAAATAGTTAATAACTATTTAATAACTATTGTACCTAGTTAAAATATATACAAAGTTGCCTTTAAAATAAAAATAAATACTAAAATAGCTACACTATAATTATTAGTTATATTGTAGCTATTTTAGGGTTTATTTTACAGGTAAGTATTTAGTTTTAAATAGGAATAATTTAGTTAATACGAGTAATATTATTTAGATTTATTAAAATAATATTTAAGTTAGGGGGGGTTAGGGTTAGTGTTAGACTTAGGTTTATGGGTTAATAATTTTAATATAGGTGGCGGCGGTATAGGGGGGCAGGATTGGGGGTTAATAACTTTAATATAGGTGGCGGCGGGGTCCGGGAGCGGCGGTTTAGGGGTTAAACAATTTATTTATCCCGGGATCCACAGGATAGGGTTTAATAAGTTTATGTAGGTGGCGGCGGTATAGGGGACGGCAGATTAGGGGTTAATATGTATAATTTAGGTGGCGGCGGGGTCAGAGAGTGTTGGTTTAAGAGTTAACATGTTTATTATAGTTACGGCGGGGTCCGGGAGCGGCGGTTTGGGGGGTAATAAATTTATTTAGTTGCGGCGATGTAGGGGGTGGCAGATTAGGGGTGTTTAGACTCGGGGTACATGTTAGGGTGTTAGGTGCAGACATCTCCCATAGGAATCAATGGTATATCAGGCAGCAGCGAACATGAGCTTTTGCTATGGTCATTGATTCCTATGGGATCCGCTGCCTCCAGGGTAGTAGTTTGATAACTACTAAAAGTAGTCTGTAGTGACGTGACCATCGATCTGTGTCGGACTGAGTCCGGCAGATCGTAGGTTACGTCACTATATTCTACTTTTGCCGGGCAGTAGGGGTTGATAACTAAGGTGAATCAGCCTCGCCACAAATACGCTGCGGAATTCAATCATATTTGCGGTTGACGGCTTGATAACTAGAGGCCGATGTAACTATTAGTTATACTGTAGCTATCTTAGGGTTTATTTTATAGGTAAGTATTTAGTTTTAAATAGGAATAATTTAGTTAATGATAGTAATTTTATTTAGATTTATTAAAATTATATTTCAGTTAGGGGGGGTTAGGTTTAGGGTTAGACTTAGGTTAAGGGGTTAATACATTTAATATAGTGGTGGCAACGTTGTGGGTGGCAGATTAGGGGTTAATAAATGTAGTTAGGTTGCAGCGACATTGGGGGCAGCAGATTAGGGGTTAATAAATATAATGTAGGGTTCTGCGATGTTGGGGTCATCAGATTAGGGGTTCATAAGTACAATGTAGGTGGCGGCGGTGTCCGGAGCGGCAGATTAGGGGTTAATAAGAATAATGTAGGTGTCGGCGATGTTGGGGGCATCAGATTAGGGGTTAATAAGTGTAAGATTAGGGGTGTTTAGACTCGAGGTTCATGTTAGGGTGTTAGGTGTAGACATAAAATGTATTTCCTTATTGGAATCAATGGGGCTGCGTTAGAAGCTGAACGCTGTTTTTTTGCAGGTGTTAGGTTTTTTTTCAGCCGGCTCTCCCCCATTGATTCCTATGGGGAAATCGTGCACAAGCACGTTTTACCTGCTCACCACTACCGTAAGCAGCGCTGGTATTGAGGTGAGATGTGGAGCTACATTTTGCAATTCGCTCACTTTTTTGCGGTTAACGCCGGGTTTGTAAAAACCCATAATACCAGTGCTGAGGGAAAACTGCTCGTTAGCACCGCACCCCTGTTAACGCAAAACTCGTTAACGCAAAACTCGTAATCTAGGTGTAAGTTCATTTATTAAAATGATACGTAAAAATGTTATAAAACAATTTACCAAGTACAATGAGCAATAAATCAAATTTGCAGCAGAGGTATTAAGAAGGAGCTGTGCAGGCTAGATTGGCAGCTGTGGCGTATTTGCACAAGCTATATGGTAAGACCCTATCGAAAAGTTCCTAGTTCACCAGGTTTTGAAGGGCTTGGTTAAGTCGGAGGTGGTCAAGAAATTTATTAGGGAGCCTGTTACTGAGCAAAGGCTTTTGGACTTGTTGGGGGCGTTGTGTCTTTTCTGTGCCTCAGGCTATGAAACATGACTAAGGGCCTGTTGCAAGCTTTAAACATTATTGTTTTTTTTTCCCTATGGACCCAAAAATAGGTAATAAAGATTTTTTTCATGAATTGGAGGCTGAAATCTATATGTTTTTTCATGATTGTGGAGGACTTGGCAAGTCTGTGGTTCAGTGCCCTAGAAGCTGTAATTATGCTGTTTTCATACTTTTTGTATAAAAAAAACCCCTCAGGCTATGAGGTCTGTCTTTTATAAGCTGCATTTGCGCTGGCCTTTTTATATACATTGTGGATTGGATAGTTGGTTGCTCCCTCTAGGTCTGGTGTGCAGGTAGGTGACACCCACTTAGCTGATGAGGTTTTGTTGCTTCACGTTCTCAGACCTAAAACTGACCAAGCAGGGAGAGGACTTTAGTTGATATTGAAAAATAGTCTGTTGTGTTCCATTAGAATTTTGAGTGATTATTTAACAGTTAGTAGAAATGTGTCTTGTCAATTGTAGATTCACGAGGATGGCTCTTCATTGTCTCGTTACCAGTTTAGAAAAGTTTTATATTGGGCTGCGACTAGAGTAGGTTTAGATATCAGTAGGATTGCCCCCACTCTTTCAGAATTGGGACAGCAAAGAGTGCGGCAGTGAGTAGGCACTCAATTAGGGAGATTTAGCAGCTAGGCAGGTGGTGCACAAAAAGATACCAGCTGTACATTAGGCCACTTCAGGAGAGATAAGTGTAATGGCTAGGGGAGTTTGAGCTTGTAGTTTAATGGGATATAGACAATTTGAGTTTCAGTGAGTTTTTATTGTAGTAATTGCAAACTGGTTTCTGTTTTTTTTTTTTTTTTTTTTTTGTATTGTTCTTTTTAGGAGTGCCCCTGGGTCCTGTAAGAGTACGGATAGTAGGCCACTATGTTTATTCGGCAGCTATTAGAGCATTGAGCCAGCAAGGAGAACATAACTTAGGTTTTACAGCAAACTAGGCTTCCATTAGATGGATTGGACGGTGTGGCATGAAGTGGAGTGATTTGCCTTCTGTCATTAAAGAGGCACTACGTCAGTGGGGTTGCCCGCATATCATTGTCCTCCATTTGGGGGGAAATGGTTTGGGGGTTGCTCCAGTGTTAGATCTTATAGCAATAATGAGAGAGGACATCCGCTGGTTGTGTGCCAGAAAAATTTGGTGGTTATGTATGGTGGCCAGGTGACTATGGAGGCTCTTAGTTTGTCATCAGGCAGCCGACAGAATTAGAAAGAGAGTGAATAAGGAGTTAGGGAGGTCCATAGTGGTTGCAGGGGGCTTTACAATCAGGTATATGAATATTGTGGGTGATATGCAGCAGCTTTACAGAGTGGATGGTGTACATGTATCTGATATTGGGCTTGATTTGTTTCTGGGGAATCTTAGGGCTGCTTTACAGCTTCATATTCTGGTGTAATTTGGCAGCAAGATTCCTTGCTGACTTTAAGTGGGTTCAAATTCTTGTGGCATTGACAGGGCTCATTTGGTTAAGTTTAGAGCTTGAAAGGAGCAAGGGTCGAGCTAATGGGAGGGGCAAGATGCTGCAGGTCGGAGCCTGGAGTGCCTCTCCCAGCACGTCTGCTAACCCATGGCTCCTGTGGCAGTATGGTCTGGATGGTGGCATAGTCCGGTAGGGGCTTCCCAAAAAAGATCTACCTGGGCTCTGACCCGCTATGCGTGGATATATTATTGGAACTCTGTTGCCACCTTCCTATTTAAAGCCCTATTCTGTTTAAAAAAGTTTAGTTTTGTGATGCCTGATTATTAGTGATAAATTAATAAATGCGACCATTCAGGTCTTCATTTAACACAGGTGTTATGTTGTTATTTGTTTGTGCTATGTGTTAATCTACTATCTATTATGGGAGGGTTTGATCCTTATGCAGGTGTAAGGAAAGAATATGATTGGAACGTCCTAAGGATTAACTTTCCCTGGAAGATAGAGTCATGGTTTGTGAATGCTACATTGTTGCTATGAGTAGGGTGGGCCTTAAACTTACCTTAAAATAACAGTAGATCATCTCTCTTCATCTTTCTTTTGTGGATTCTGTTCTGGTTCCCCTCCCCTCTTCCCTATATATCATTTTTTCTCCCTGTTTAGGTGCAGTGGAAAGGTGGCATATTGTTAGAGACTTCCAAAGGGCTGTTTAGGGCTGTTGGCAGGGGTATGGTCAGTCGACCTAGCCTTCCATAGCGGTAATTTTGTCTCCCTAAGGAGGTCGCATGTGGTACATCTCACGATACCTTAGACTTTATTAGGTTTGGGGAATATAATGTATTCACATCCTAGCTGGTGGTGTCAGGGCTCATTTGATGAAGATCAGAGCTTAAAAGGGAGCAAGGTCCGAGCCAATGGGAGTGGCTAGATGCTACAGGTTGGAGCCTGAATCTCCCATCCCTGCGGGTCTGCTGACCCATGGCTTCTGAGGGTGTCTGGTCTGGATGATGGTATAGCCAGCAGGGGCTTCACAAAAGAGCTCTACCAGGGCCCTGACCTGCTATGTGTGGATATAGTATTGCAACAATGTGTTTAAAAAGTTTATTTTTAAATCCAACCATTACGGTCTTCATCCAATGCAGGTGTTATGTCGTTATTTGGTTGTGTTATGTGTTAAGCTACTATCTATAATGTGAGGGTTTGATACTTATGACACTACAAGAAATAAATAAGAAATATATTGTTATTACTACTAAAATGCTTGTTGCATGTACTCTCTGTAGCAGTTGAAGAAAAATATATGAATGTATTTGTGTTTATTTCATGCTCCATATTGCCATAGCAATATAAAATGTAAAGTTACACAGGGTGGTAAGATTTATAAGGCAACACTACAGTGGGCTAGATTACAAGTGGAGCTCTTTTTTTATCTCACGCCCACAAACAGGCAAATTTGCCCATTTATGGGCGTGTGATAAATAACCAGCCATTTCAAGTGGTTGGTACTCTTGTTATTTTTTAAATGTCCTCCAATTGCCCCCAAAATTACATGTAAGATCCCTTTTAAAAAAACTGCACTAAGCAGTTACTGGGGGCTAAAGGTGTGGAGTGTTAGAAAAAAAACGGTACTGAAAAGTTCCTTTATATTGCGGTCTATGGGGACTGTGTGTTCCCAGTAAATATATATGTATATGCTTATGTACAAATATATATATGTTTAAATATGTATGTATATATATATATATATATATATATATATATATATATATATATATATATATATTCATATACATATATATTTATATTTGCTGACCTTTGCTGTGCTAGTTCTCATGCCGTGTCTCTCGACATGAGAAAGAGGTTCTCGTGCGCTGGTATTACTAAGTTGAGTGCAAATATCGCTTTCACTGAAGCAATATTTTGCGCTAAACTTGTAATCTAGCCCATTATGTTTAATAACAATAAGCTATACTGTTAAATGAAATGAAAAAGAGGAGCGTGTGTATGTGCATAGAAATTATTGTATAGGAAATAGTACATCTCAACAAATATCCCCACATGCTTTTATCCAGTATAACGCCATAGACACTGCTACCAATGCACCAGAAAATTTTGGGTAAGATATGCAAATTAAATATGCACCATCTCAAGATTTTTGCTTCTGATACTGAGTTAAAACACAGCAACCACCAATAGGGCAAGCGCAGCAAATACAAATAACCACCACTTCTAAACAGTTGTTTCAGCAGTAGATAGGTTTATGATTGCTGCTAAGTAAAGCTCATTCCAGGGCAAAATCAAAATGTATTAAAATGATGGTGGAGATAAAAGCATGAGATTAAAATCCTCCATTTCATATAAGTAAAATAACAGAAATGATTGCATAGGAAATTAACACAACTAGGTAAGTATCCCAGCTTGCTTTTACCAAGTAAAGCTCCATATACAGTTACCAATGCACAGGAGGACTCTGGGTAAGTTATGCAAATTAGTTATGCAACATTGCAGGCTTTTTGCTTCTTATTTTGTTTTAAACACAGCAGTCCCCTAACGGGGTAAGTGCAGAAAATACAAACCCACTTCTGGAAAGCTGTTTCATTCTTATTAGAACTCTAGCAGACGATAGGTTTTTGATTGCTGCTAAATAAAGCTCATTCCAGGGCAAAATGAAAATGTATTTAATTTAAGCATTGGTGCATTGGTGCATTGGTATGGTAACATTGTATATGGAGTTTTACTGGGTAAAAGCAAGCGGGATACTTGCCTAGATGTGCTAATTGCCTCTGCAATAATTTCTATTGATTTAATTTTATGAAATGGAAGATTTTAGTCTCATGCTTTTATCTCCACCATAATCTAAATAGTTTATGTTCTAAGCAATGTTTGATTGTGTAAAAGAATATCCAAAGGAATATTCGTTCTACTATTCAAATTTCAAATTAGCTACATTTGCCTTTCCCTACTAGGAAGGCTCAGGAATAGCTGAATACATTGGGTGAGCCAATGATGAGAAACATACATGTGCAGTCACCAATTACCAGCTAGCTCCCAGTAGTGCATTTGCAGTTCCTGAGCCTACCTAGGTATATCCTTCAACAAAGGATACCAAGAGAAAAAAGGATATTTGATAATAGAACTAAACTAGAAAGTTGTTTCATATGACAGTTTAATTTTGACTTTACTGCCACTTTAAGCAAACAAATACTTAAAATCAACCCCTTTACCTTGACTTACTTTACATTTACTTACTTTACTTGTCTTTCTCCACACTCAACAGATGGCTTTTTAGCTCTTCCAGAATCAGTGTGCTATAGACATACGGCTAGATTACGAGTTTTGCGTTATGGCTCATAACGCTGCTTTTTCACTACCGCTGGTATTACGAGTCTTGCAGGTACAGCTGTACCGCACACCTTTTTGGCCGTAACGCAATGTAACTACTGCACGTTTCAAAAAGTTCTTTTTCAATGGGACTTCCATAGCGCCGGTATTACAAGTTTTGCCTGGGAGGCCAAAAAGTAAGCGGAACACCCTATACCATAAAGATTCATACCGCCATCTAAAGTCAGTAGATATGGGTTTTACGTTACAAATCGGTAGCATAAAACTCATAACTAAAGTGTTACAAAGTACACTAACACCCATAAACTATCTATTAACCCCTAAACCAAGGCCCTCCCGCATCGCAAACACTAAAATAAAATTATTAAACCCTAATCTGCCGCTCCGGACATTGCCTCCACTATAATAAACATATTAACCCCTAAACTGCCGTCCTCCCGCATCGCAAACACTAGTGAAATATTAACCCCTAATTTGCCATTCCCAACGTCACCGCCGCCACTATACTAAAGTTATTAACCCCTAAACCTAACCCTTAGTCTAACCCTAACACCCCTAACTTTAATATAATTAAAATAAATCTAAATAAAAATTTCTATCATTAAAGTGAATGTCAAGTCACGTTCACCACTCTTCCTCATCTTGTTAATTACCTAAAATAAAAGTTAGTTTAATTCAGAATTTTTTTATAATTTAAGACTAAAACCATAATCAAAGGATTTATAAACCCACTTCACTTACTTTCTTCCTCCGCCCGCCATCTAGTCCCTCGTATCTAATTTGATTGACATTGCCCTTAACGAATTCTAGCTCATACCCGTGGCGTCCAGCCCCTTTTTGCACACGTAACGCGATCAAACTGCGCATGCGTTCCCTAACAAATCGTCATTGACAATCCATGCTCGTTCACATGTAGTGCATGCGCAAACAATTCCGAACACCTAACACATGCGCAATGTCTATCTACCTGTCAACCGCGGTCCGCGATCCCCAATAAAGTATTTAACCCCTAAACCGCCGCTCCCAGACCCCGTCGCTACCTAATAAAGTTATTAACCCCTAAACCGCCGCCATCTAACTTAGCTATCCCGCCGCCATCTACCCCATCTACCCCGCCGCCATCTACCCCGCCGCCATCTACCCCATCTACCCCGCCGCCATCTACCCCATCTACCCCGCTGCCATCTACCGCGCTGCCATCTACCCCATCTACCCCGCCGACATCTACCCCCATCTACCCCCCGACATCTACCCCATCTACCCCGCCAACATCTACCCCATCTACCCCGCCGCCATCTACCACGCCGCCATCTACCCCATCTACCCCGCCGACATCTACCCCATCTACCCCGCCGACATCTATCCCGCCGCCATCTACCGCGCCGCCATCTATCCCATCTACCCCGCCGACATCTACCCCATCTACCCAGCCGACATCTACCCAGCCGCCATCTATTTTAAAAATATTAACCCCTAATTTAATCCCCCTACACCGCCGCCAGCTATACTAACTATATTAACCCTAATTATATTAGGGTTAATATAGTTATTATATTATATATATATATTAAGTATAATAACCCTATCTAACTCTAACATCCCTAACTAAACTCTTATTAAAATAAATATAATATTAATATTATTAATGAAAATATTCCTATTTAAATCTAAATACTTACCTATAAAATAAACCCTAAGATAGCTACAATGTAATTAATAATTACATTGTAGCTATTTTAGGGTTTATATATATATTACAGGTAACTTTGTATTTATTTTAACTAGGTACAATAGCTATTAAATAGTTATTTACTATTTAATCGCTACCTAGTTAAAATAATTACCAATGTACCTGTAAAATAAATCCTAACCTAAGTTACAAATACACCTACACTATCAATAAATTAAATAAACTACAAATATCTAAACTAAAATACAATAAATTAAACTAAACTAAATTACCACAAAAAAAAACACTAAATTACAAAAAATAAAAAAAAATTACAAGATTTTTAAGCTAATTACACCTATTATAAGCCCCCTAATAAAATAATAAAGCCCCCAAAATAAAAAAAAAAATCCCTGCCCTATTCTAAATTAAAAAAGTTCAAAGCTCTTTTACCTTACCAGCCCTTAAAAGGGCTTTTTGCGGGGCATGCCCCAAAGAAAACTGCTCTTTTGCCTGTAAAGATAAACACAATACCACTCCCCAACATTACAACCCACCACCCACATACCCCTATTCTAAACCCACCCAAACCCCCCTTAAATAAACCTAACACTGCCCCCCTGAAGATCTCCCTACCTTGTATTCACCCAGCCGGGCAGAACTCTTCATCCGATCCGGGCGATGTCTTCAATCAAGCTGCAGAGAGTCTTCTTCCATCCGGTGATGTCTTCAAGCAAAGCGGCATCTTCAATCTTCTTTCTTTGCTCCTCCGCCGCGGAGCATCCATCCGGCACGACGACTTCCCGACGAATGAGGTACCTTTAAATGATGTCATCCAAGATGGCGCCCGTCGAATTCCGATTGGCTGATAGGATTCTATCAGCCAATCGGAATTAAGGTAGAAAAATCTGATTGGTTGATTGAATCAGCCAATCAGATTCAAGTTCAATCCGATTGGCTGATTGGTTCAGCCAATCGGATTGAACTTGAATCTGATTGGCTGATTCAATCAACCAATCAGATTTTTCTACCTTAATTCCGATTGGCTGATAGAATCCTATCAGCCAATCGGAATTCGACGGACGCCATCTTGGATGATGTCATTTAAAGGTACCTCATTCGTCGGGAAGTCATCGTGCCGGATGGATGCTCCGCGGCGGAGGAGCGAAGAAAGAAGATTGAAGATGCTGCTTTGCTTGAAGACATCACCGGATGGAAGAAGATTCTCTGCCGCTTGCTTAAAGACATCGCCAGATGGAAGAAGACATTCTGCAGCTTGATTGAAGACATCGCCTGGATCGGATGAAGAGTTCTGCTCGGCTGGGTGAATACAAGGTAGGGAGATCTTCATTAGGGGTAGTGTTAGGTTTATTTAAGGGGGTTTGGGTTAGATTAGGGGTATGTGGGTGGTGGGTTGTAATGTTGGGGGGTGGTATTGTGTTTTTTTTTTTCAGGCAAAAGAGCAGTTTTCTTTGGGGCATGCCCCGCAAAAGGCCCTTTTAAGGGCTGGTAAGGTAAAAGAGCTAACTTTTTTTAATTTAGAATAGGGCAGGGAAATTTTTATATTTTGGGGGGCTTTATTATTTTATTAGGGGGCTTAGAATAGGTGTAATTAGCTTAAAAATCTTATAATATTTTTTTTTATTTTTTGTAAATTAGTGTTTGTTTTTTTTGTAATTTATTTTAGATTATTTTATTGTATTTTAGTTTAGATATTTGTAGTTTGTTTAATTTATTGATAGTGTAGGTGTATTTGTAACTTAGCTTAGGATTTATTTTACTGGTAAATTGGTAATTATTTTAACTAGGTAGCTATTAAATAGTTAATAACTATTTAATAGCTATTGTACCTAGTTAAAATAAATACCAAGTTACCTGTAAAATAAATGTAAACCCTAAAATAGCTACAATGTAATTATTAATTACATTGTAGCTATCTTAGGGTTTATTTTAAAGGTAAGTATTTAGATTTAAATAGGAATATTTTCATTAATAATATTAATATTATATTTATTTTAATAAGAGTTTAGTTAGGGATGTTAGAGTTAGATAGGGTTATTATACTTAATATTTAGATAATATAATAACGATCCGCATAAATAAAATGAGAGAAGCGCTCAACCTGGAAACGAACAATAGCATAATAGCTTGTTCAATGGCTAGTTACCACCCAAGAAGCAGCCTCTTTTTGCTCAACATGTGCCTTTCACAGAGAAAAACTTTCCTGAAGCATATCAGTCTGATCCTGACTTCACAGTACAGTCCAGCCCCGAAATACCAGGCAATCCTTCTTTCTGTGAACGAGAGAAACAGCAAAACCCCAGACATACGTTTCGGCCTATTGTGGGCCTCATCAGTGAGGTGCAGCCATATCCCTCTAAGCACACTGAGCAACGGGTCCACGTCTGGATTCCCGCATCACACTTAGGGAGACTTCCCAAAATGTCATAATTTGCATAAATAAAATGAGAGAAGCGCTCAACCTGGAAACGAACAATAGCATAATAGCTTGTTCTATGGCTAGTTACCACCCAAGAAGCAGCCTCTTGTTCAGAGGAGAATTGCCTGGTATTTCGGGGCTGGACTGACCATGTCGGCGGGATCAGACTGATATACTACAGGAAAGTTTTCCTCTGTGAAAGCACAATTGGGCAGAAAGAAGCTACTACCAGGTGGTAACCGGGCCATAGAACAAGCTATTGATGCTGCTGTTTGTTCCTGGCAGACTGCTTCTCATTCTGTTTTGCATATGTAAATATGACCCTGGGGATAGTCTCCCTAAGGGTGATGGGGGAAACCAGACGTGGACTCCTTGCCCAATGTGCTTAGAGGGATATGGCTGCACCTCACTGACGAGGCCCAAAGGAGGCCGAAACGATTGTCTGGGGTTGTCATATTCCTTGTTCAGAGGAGAATTGCCTGGTATTTCGGGGCTGGACTGACCATGTCGGCGGGATCAGACTGATATACTACAGGAAAGTTTTTCTCTGTGAAAGCACAATTGGGCAGAAAGAAGCTACTACCAGGTGGTAACCGGGCCATAGAACAAGCTATTGATGCTGCTGTTCGTTCCTGGCAGACTGCTTCTCATTCTGTTTTGCATATGTAAATATGACCCTGGGGATAGTCTCCCTAAGGGTGATGGGGGAAACCAGACGTGGACTTCTTGCCCAATGTGCTTAGAGGGATATGGCTGCACCTCACTGACGAGGCCCAAAGGAGGCCGAAATGATCGTCTGGGGTTGTCATGTTCCTTGTTCAGAGGAGAATTGCCTGGTATTTCGGGGCTGGACTGACCATGTCGGCGGGATCAGACTGATATACTACAGGAAAGTTTTCCTCTGTGAAAGCACAATTGGGCAGAAAGAAGCTACTACAAGGTGGTAACCGGGCCATAGAACAAGCTATTGATGCTGCTGTTCGTTCCTGGCAGACTGCTTCTCATTCTGTTTTGCATATGTAAATATGACCCTGGGGATAGTCTCCCTAAGGGTGATGGGGGAAACCAGACGTGGACTCCTTGCCCAATGTGCTTAGAGGGATATGGCTGCACCTCACTGACGAGGCCCAAAGGAGGCCGAAACGATCGTCTGGGGTTGTCATGTTCCTTGTTCAGAGGAGAATTGCCTGGTATTTCGGGGCTGGACTGACCATGTCGGCGGGATCAGACTGATATACTACAGGAAAGTTTTCCTCTGTGAAAGCACAATTGGGCAGAAAGAAGCTACTACCAGGTGGTAACCGGGCCATAGAACAAGCTATTGATGCTGCTGTTCGTTCCTGGCAGACTGCTTCTCATTCAGTTTTGCAAATATAATAACGATATTAACTATATTAACCCTAATATAATTAGGGTTAATATTGTTAATATATATAATATAATAAATATATTAACCCTAATATAATTAGGGTTAATATAGTTAATATAGCTGGCGACGGTGTAGGGGGATTAAATTAGGGGTTAATACATTTATTATAGATAGGGCCGGTGTAGGGGGATTAGATTAGGGGGTTATACATTTATTATAGGTAGGGCTGGTGTGGGGGGATTTAGATTAGATGCAAAAGAGCAGTTTACTTTGTGAGAAAGCCCCACCAAAAGCCCTTTTAAAGGCTGGTAAAAGAGCTGATTACTTTAGGGCAATGGCCTGCAAAAAGCCCTTTTAAGGGCTGGCAATAGAGCAGTTTACTTTCGGGTAATGCCACGCAAAAAGCACTTTTCAGGGCTATTTGTAGGGTTAGACTTGGGTTTAGTGGTAGGGATAGTTTAGTATTTTAGGGGTTAAATAATTTAATATAGGTGGCGGCGTGGTAGGGGGATTAGATTAGGGGTTATTTAATTTAATATAGGTGGCGGTGGGGTCGGGGGATTAAATTAGGGGTTAATAATTTTAAAATAGATGGCGGCGGGGTAGGAGCTCACATTAGGGGCTAGGTAAGGTAGATGGTGGCGGTGTAAGGGGCTCACTTTAGTGGGTAGGTAAGGTAGATGTCGGCGGTGTAAGGGGCTATTTTAGGGGGTAGTTTAATATCGTTGGCGACGGTGTAGGGGGATCACATTAGGGGGTAGTTAATGTAGATGACGGCGGGGTCTGGGAGCGGCGGTTTAGGGGTTAAATACTTTATTAGGGATTGCGGTGGGGGATCGCGGTTGACAGGTAGATAGACATTGCGCATGCGTTAGGTGTTAGGTTTATTTTGTAGCTAGTTTAGGGAGTTACGAGGCTCCGATAGACAGCGTAAGGCTTACTACGGCTGCTTTTTGTGGCGAGGTGAAAATGGAGTAAGATTTCTCCATTTTCGCCACGTAAGTCCTTACGCTGTATATTGGATACCAAACTGCGCTGGTTTGGTATACCTGCCTATGGCCCAAAAAACTACGGGCGACGGCAGAAATATACGAGCATAACTTCTAGGTTACGCTCGTATATAGGATACCAAACCAGCGCAAATTTCAGCGTCGCCGGCATTGAATACTATCATTGATAGCTAGTCAAGAATACTATGTTGCAACGATTGACGCCTGCGCTTTAGGCATAACATTTTTTGGGTCACGCAGGCGCAAATCGATTGTATGGGGAATGGTGCGCATGCGCTATTGTTACGGCAATCGGGAACGCGCATTTGAAGTAATAAAGGCAATTATACGGAAATACATGGAGGGCGGAGCTAGGAACGGCCGGGAATGTAAATATAAAGTGTATTTATAACTATAATACAGGGAGTGCAGAATTATTAGGCAAATTAGTATTTTGACCACATCATCCTCTTTATGCATGTTACTTACTCCATGTCTTACTCCAAGCTGTATAGGGTCGAAAGCCTACTACCAATTAAGCATATTAGGTGATGTGCATCTCTGTAATGAGAAGGGGTGTGGTCTAATGACATCAACACCCTATATCAGGTGTGCATAATTATTAGGCAACAAAATGGGTCAAAAGAAGGACTTGACAGGCTCAGAAAAGTCAAAAATAGTGAGATATCTTGCAGAGGGATGCAGCACTCTTAAAATTGCAAAGCTTCTGAAGCGTGATCATCGAACAATCAAGCGTTTCATTCAAAATAGTCAACAGGGTCGCAAGAAGCGTGTGGAAAAACCAAGGTGCAAAATAACTGCCCATGAACTGAGAAAAGTCAAGCGTGCAGCTGCCAAGATGCCACTTGCCACCAGTTTGGCCATATTTCAGAGCTGCAACATCACTGGAGTGCCCAAAAGCACAAGGTGTGCAATACTCAGAGACATGGCCAAGGTAAGAAAGGCTGAAAAACGACCACCACTGAACAAGACACACAAGCTGAAACGTCAAGACTGGGCCAAGAAATATCTCAAGACTGATTTTTCTAAGGTTTTATGGACTGATGAAATGAGAGTGAGTCTTGATGGGCCAGATGGATGGGCCCGTGGCTGGATTGGTAAAGGGCAGAGAGCTCCAGTCCGACTCAGACGCCAGCAAGGTGGAGGTGGAGTACTGGTTTGGGCTGGTATCATCAAAGATGAGCTTGTGGGGCCTTTTCGGGTTGACGATGGAGTCAAGCTCAACTCCCAGTCCTACTGCCAGTTTCTGGAAGACACCTTCTTCAAGCAGTGGTACAGGAAGAAGTCTGCATCCTTCAAGAAAAACATGATTTTCATGCAGGACAATGCTCCATCACACGCGTCCATGTTCTCCACAGCGTGGCTGGCAAGAAAGGGTATAAAAGAAGAAAATCTAATGACATGGCTTCCTTGTTCACCTGATCTGAACCCCATTGAGAACCTGTGGTCCATCATCAAATGTGAGATTTACAAGGAGGGAAAACAGTACACCTCTCTGAACAGTGTCTGAGAGGCTGTGGTTGCTGCTGCACGCAATGTTGATGGTGAACAGATCAAAACACTGACAGAATCCATGGATGGCAGGCTTTTGAGTGTCCTTGCAAAGAAAGGTGGCTATATTAGTCACTGATTTGTTTTTGTTTTGTTTTTGAATGTCAGAAATGTATATTTGTGAATGTTGAAATGTTATATTGGTTTCACTGGTAAAAATAAATAATTGAAATGGGTATATATTTGTTTTTTGTTAAGTTGCCTAATAATTATGCACAGTAATAGTCACCTGCACACACAGATATCCCCCTAAAATAGCTAAAACTAAAAACAAACTAAAAACTACTTCCAAAAATATTCAGCTTTGATATTAATGAGTTTTTTGGGTTCATTGAGAACATGGTTGTTGTTCAATAATAAAATTAATCCTCAAAAATACAACTTGCATAATAATTCTGCACTCCCTGTATATATAAAAAAAAAATAAAAAAAGTTGCGATCATACTATATATTAGATGAGGAATAGAATACAGGCTGCAAAAAACAAAAACTTTACCTTCACTTTAACTAAATAATTAATATTTAAAACTAAATACTTACATATAAAATAAACCCTAAGCTAGCTACAATATAACTAATAGTTACATTGTAGCTATCTTAGGTTTAATTTTTGTTTCACAGGCAAGTTTGTATTTATTTTAACTAGGTAGACTAGTTAGTTAAATAGTTATTAACTATTTACTAGCTACCTAGCTAAAATAACTACAAATTTATCTGTAAAATAAAACCTAACCTGTCTTACACTAACACCTAACATTACACTACAATTAAATAAATTACATTAATTAAATACAATTAACTAAATTACAAAAAAAAACCCCACTAAATTAAACAAAAGAAAAAAGAAATGATCAAGCTTGACGCCGACTTCTGACTTCTCTATCCCTGTTGACGGCATCACCATCGCCCCAAGTCCGCTGCCTCGGAGTCACACTTGACTCAAACTTATCCTTCATCCCCCATATCCAATTGCTTTCTACATCCTGCCGCAATCATCTACGCAATATTTCTAAAATTCGCCCTTTTCTGAGCGCTGACACCACAAAGCAAATAATCCACTCCCTTGTTATCTCCCGACTTGACTACTGCAACAACCTACTCGCTGGCCTTCCTCTTTCCCGCCTCTCCCCCCTTCAATCCATCCTAAATGCCTCTGCCAGGCTGATCCACCTTTCCCGTCGAACTGTATCTGCTGCACCTCTCTGTGAGTCCCTTCATTGGCTCCCCATTCACAGCAGAATTAAATTCAAAATTCTCACCCTTACATACAAAACTCTCACCAACACCGCTCCCCTCTACCTATCCTCTCTAATACACAAGTATACTCCAGCCCGTCCACTAAGATCCAACAATGACCTGCTCCTTGCATCCGCAACTATCACCTCCTCTCATGCTAGACTTCAGGACTTCTGTCATGCAGCACCTACCCTCTGGAACACTCTCCCTCGTGCTGTCAGGCTTTGCCCTAATCTTTCTTCCTTTAAATGCTCCCTGAAGACTTTTCTGTTCATGGAAGCCTACCACCCAACTCAATAATAAATTAATTTCACTTACCTAATATTTCCCTCATCTAACTCTGTATTAACATCCTTCTCAATCTTGCAGTCCTCACCTCCGGTTTCCCAACCTCCTACCCTTCTAGATTGTAAGTTCCCACGGGAATAGGGCCCTCAATCCCTCCTGTATGTGTTTGTAAATTTTGTCCTGTATCTTACAAGTCTTGTATTGTTTTATTTAAATGAATTGTATCCATGGACAGCGCTGCGGAATATGTTGGCGCTTAATAAATAAAGTATAATAATAATAAAATAATTACACTTAATCTAATAACCCTATCAAAATAAAAAAAGCCCCCCAAAATAAAAAAACCCTAGCCTAAACTAAACTGCCAATAGCCCTTAAAAGGGCCTTTTGCGGGGCATTGCCCAAAAAAAACAGCTCTTTTACCTGTAAAAAAAATACAAATACCCCCCAACAGTAAAACCCCCCTTCCACACAACCAAACCCCCCAAATAAAATCCTATCTAAAAAACCTAAGCTCCCCATTACCCTGAAAAGGGCATTTGGATGGGCATTGCCCTTAAAATGGCATTTAGCTCATTTTCGCTGCCCAAAACCCCTAATCTATAAATAAAACCCACCCAATAAACCCTTAAAAAAAACCTAACACTAACCCCATAACCCACGAATATCCACTTACAGTTTTTGAAGCTGGGAGAAGTCTTCATCCAAGCGAGCAAAAGTCCTCAACGAAGCCAGAAGAAGTCTTCATCCAAGTGCCATCCAGGGGGATTCCAAAAAAGCAAGGTGGTGAAAGAATCCATCCAGGTGGATTCTTTCACCACCCATTTTGCTCTCTCTCCCTCTTCTCTTTTGCGCTCTCTCCCCCTCTCTTTTGCACTCCCTCCCCCCTCTCTTTTGCGCTCTCTCCCCTCTCTTTTGCTTTCTCTCCCCCTCTCTTTTGCTTTCTCTCCCCCTCTCTTTTGCTCTCTCTCCCCCTCTCTTTTGCTCTCTCTCCCCCTCTCTTTTGCGCTCTCTCCCCCTCTCTTTTGCTCTCTCCCCCCTTCTCTTTCTTTCATGTAATTTGCAAGAGTCCATGAGCTAGTGACGTATGGGATATACAATCCTACCAGGAGGGGTAAAGTTTCCCAAACCTCAAAATGCCTATAAATATACCCCTCACTACACCCACAATTTAGTTTTACAAACTTTGCCTCCCTATGGAGGTGGTGAAGCAAGTTTGTGCTTGATTTCTATGATTTATTCTAAGCATTCTGAAGCCCAATTCCTCTCAGAGTACAGTGTTTGTCAGAGGGATTGTGAAGGGAGTATCGCCTATTGATTTTATGGTTTTCCTCGTGGGAAATCTTTTCAAAGGTTCTCTGTTATCGGTCGTAGGGATTCATCTCCTACCTCCCTTTTTAGATCGACGATATAATCTTATATACCATTACCTCTGCTGATACTTTTTCAGTATTGGTTTAGCTATCTGCTATATGTGGATGGGTGTCTTTCAGTAAGTATGTTTTCATTATTTAAGACACTCTCAGCTATGGTTTGGCGCTTTATGTATTAATATAAAGTTTTAAATATATGTATTTTACTCATATTTGCCATGAGTCAGGTCTATGTATATTTCCTTTTGCAGACTGTCAGATTCAGTTTGGTAAGCATGTTTAGGAAGTTATTTGTCTTACCTGGGGTATAGTCCTTTTTTTTCAAATTGACTGTTTTTTCTTTTAATTTTGCGGGCAAAATTAAGCTTGCGATGGCGCAAAATGCTGTTATTTATTGAGTCATTCTTGGCACGAGAATTTTTTGTCGTGAAGGTACGTCTTTGATGACACAACTTCATCATTACCGGTGTTTTAGGTGATGCCAGGTTTCCTTGCACGAGGTTGCGTCTGTGATGATGCAAATTGCGTCATTTCCGGATGTTGCTGGCGCCAAAACTTTTTTTTTCTTAACTTCCTTTTGCGTTGTGCTTCATTCTTGGTGCCAAAATATTTAGTTTATTTTTCAACCCACTTCCTATATGCCTCTTGCCTTCTATATGCTCAGAGGGCTATGCTGTTTGCATTTTTTGCCATTCCTGAAACTGCCATATAAGGAAATTGTAAATTTTGCTTTAATGTTGTTTTTTCTTTTAAATTTTGCAAGATGTCTCAATCTGATCCTGTCTCAGAAGCAACTGTTGGAACCCTGCTGCCTGATCACAGTTCTACCAAAGCTAAGTTTATCAGTTGTAAATTAGCTGAGATTATATCTCCAGCTGTAGTATGTAACAGTTGTCATGATAAGCGTTTGCACGCAGAAAACATTTCCATCAGTACTAGTACAGTTTCTGTTGTTCCTTCAACATCTAATGCACATGATATCCCTGTTGATATAAAAAATGATATTGCTGATGCGATACAGAAGGCTTTGTCTGCTTTTCTGCCTTCTAATAAACGTAAAAGGTCTTTTAAAACTTCCTATAAAATTGATGAAATTTCTAATGACTGACAGCATACTGAAATCTCCTCCTCTGATGAGGATCTATCTGATTCAGAAGATCCTACCTAATACATTGACACTGACAAATCTACTTATCTTTTCAAGATTGATTATATTTGTTCCTTGTTAAAAGAAGCGTTGGTTACTTTGGATATTGAGGAGTCTAGTCCTCTTAATATCAAAACTAGTAAACTTTTAAATTCTGTTTATAAACCTCCTGTGGTTACTCCTGAGGTTTTTCCAGTTCCTGATGCTATATCTCATGTGATTGCTAAGGAATTGGTTAAGCCTGGTACTTCTTTCATTCCTTCTTCTAGGTTTTCCAGCGGCTAGATTAGAGTTTTGGGAAAATATCCCCAAAGTTGATTGGGCTATTTCTACTCTTGCCAAATGTACTACTATTTCTTTGGAAGACAGTATTCTTTTAAAGATCCTTTAGATAGGAAACTTGAATCTTATCTAAGGAAAGTTTATTTATAGTCTGGCTATCTTCTCAGGCCTGGCATTTCTATGGCTGATATTGCGGCTGCATCAAACTTTTGGTTGGATAGCCTAGCACAACAGGAAACAGATCCTGATTTGTCTAGCATTGTTTGTTTGCTTCAACATGCTAATCATTTTATCTGTAATGCTATTTTTGATATAATCAAAATCGATGTTAAATATATGTATTTAGCTATTTTAGCTAGAAGAGCTTTATGGCTCAAATCTTGGAATGCTGACATGGGAGCATATGCAGGCTCGCCAGAAACAGCAGTTATGAAGCAGCGGTCACAAAGACCGCTGCTCCATAACCTGTCCACCTGCTCTGAGCAGGCGGACAGAAATCGCCGGAAATCAACCCAATCGAGTACGATCGGGTTGATTGACACCCACCTGCTGGCGGTCTATTGGCCGCGAGTCTGTAGGGGGCGGCATTGCACCAGCAAGTCTGCAGGGGGCGGTGTTGCACTCTTGTGAGCTGCTGGAGCAATGCTGAATACGGCGAGAGTATTGCTCGCCGTATTCAGCGAGGTCTTGTCGGACCTGATCCGCACTGTCGGATCAGGTCCGACAGACCTTCATAACTAGATGCCATGGTATCTAAGTCTAGATTACTATCTCTTTCTTTTCAAGGTAACAATTTATTTGATTCTCAGTTGGATCCAATTATTTCAACTATCATTGGGGGAAGGGAGTTTTTTTGCCTCAGGATAAAAGATCTAAGGGCAAATGTAAAGCTTCTAATCGTTTTCATTCTTTTCGACAGAATACGAAACAGAAAACCAATCCTTCCCCTAAATACTTTGGTTCCAATTGGAAACCTTGTTCAAGTTGGAATAAATCCAAGCCTTTTAAGAAACCAAAGCCAGCCCCCAAGTCCGCATGGAGGTGCGGCCCTCGATCCAGTGCAGCTGGTGGGGGGGCAGATTGATATTATTCTAAGATATGTGGGCAGATTCTGTTCAAAATCAGTGGATTCAGAGTATTGTCTCTCAAGGGTATCGAATAGGATTCAGAGTAAGACCTCCTGTGAGAAGATTTTTTCTCTCTCACGTTCCAGCAAATCTGGTGAAGGCTTAGGCTTTTCTGAAGTGGGTTTCAGATCTAGAGCTTTCATACCAGAAACAGGGTCTAGGGTTTTATTCAAATCTATTCATTGTCCCAAAGAAAGAAAATTAATTTAGGCCAATTCTGTATCTGAAGTTTTTGAATCATTTTTTAAGAGTCTCAACTTTCAAGATGGTGACTATTCTGCCTTTTGTTCAGCAAGGTCATTATATGTCCACAATAGACTTACAGGATGCATATCTTCACATTCCGATTCATCCAGACCACTATCGGTTTCTGAAATTTTCTTTTCTAGACAAGCATTAACAATTTGTTGCTCTTCCATTTGGCCTAGCAACTTTTTGAAGATTCTCTGTGCCCTTTTATCTGTAATCAAAGAACAGGGTATTGCAGTGTTTACTTTTTGGACGATATCTTGGTACTAGCTCAGTCTTTACATTTAGCCGAGTATACAACAGAACGTATTAAACTGCGCTTAGCCTGTAGATACCTCAGGCTGATCCAAAGTGACAACTCTTCCCCAAAGATGTCAAAGGTTAATAGTCTAAGAAAAAAGTGTAGTGGGTCAGCGCTAATTGTAGCTAGAGGAATCTATCAACAATACAGTAGATGTTTTATTTGTATATAGTAAGTATATAATAGGAATAGCAATAGGCTATAAAGTGATGTATCCAGATACACTAAATAGGGACGCTACAATCTTAGAAGCCCAAAAGTAAAAACAAAGATACTGGATAACTCTTAATATAATCTAAAAATCCATGAATCTGTTAAATGCTGGCAAGCAATTCTCTACTTATAATGAAAAGTACTATCCTGAAACCCAAAAAGGGTAATAGTATCTATTTCCTCAATGGAATAATATGAAAATATCTTCAGATGTTAAAACAAACAAACTATTTATTATTAAAATATATATATTATAAAATTAGCTCTAGCTTATTAACATAGATAATCTTAATATAGTGACCGGTCACTCATATATCAACTAAAAACTGCAAAGTCATATCACATAAAAAATCTGGCATAAAATAAGCACATAACACATATAAGCATACAGGGCCAAAAAAATGCAAGCCGTTTGCCTGTAAGTATGCGCACGTCCCACAAGCTGTTTGGGTATGAGTCAAAATAAGCCTCAGTGGGCACAGTTCAGATATGTATTAAAGAAAGTGACACCCGATGTTTATGTGGATATTGTACCTCCTCCAATACAGATCCGATTGTTCTCCTCGGTCTCCTACTGTGCAGGTGGAGGGTAAAAAAGAAGAAAAGTATGTCCCCAAATTTGAGTACCTTATACGCTTATTTTGACTCATACCCAAACAGCTTGGGGGACGTGTGCATACTGACAGGCAAACGGCTTGCATTTTTTGGGCCCTGTATGCTTATATGTGTTATGTGCTTATTTTATGCCAGATTTTTTATGTGATATGACTTTGCAGTTTAGTTGATATATGAGTGACCGGTCACTATATTAAGATTATCTATGTTAATAAGCTAGAGCTAATTTTATAATATATATATTTTAATAATAAATAGTTTGTTTGTTTTAACATCTGAAGATATTTTCATATTATTCCATTGAGGAAATAGATACTATTACCCTTTTTGGGTTTCAGGATAGCACTTTTCATTACAAGTAGAGAATTGCTTGCCAGCATTTAACAGATTCATGGATTTTTAGATTATATTAAGAGTTATCCAGTATCTTTGTTTTTACTTTTGGGCTTCTAAGATTGTAGAGTCCCTATTTAGTGTATCTGGATACATCACTTTATAGCCTATTGCTATTCCTATTATATACTTACTATATACAAATAAAACATCTACTGTATTGTTGATAGATTCCTCTAGCTACAATTAGCGCTGACCCACTACACTTTTTTTTTACATTTAGCCGAATCTCACACGAATCAACTAGTGTTGTTTCTTCAAAAACATGGTTGGAGGATCAATTTACCAAAGAGTTTCTTCATTCCTCAGACAAGGGTAACCTTTTTAGGTTTCCAGAAAGATTCAGTGTCCATGACTCTTTCCTTAACAGACAAGGGACGAATGAAATTGGTTTCAGCTTGTCGAAACCTTCAGTCTCAATCATTCCCTTCAGTGGCTATGTGCATGGAAGGTTTAGGTCTCTTGACTGCGGCATCAGACAAAATCCCATTTCCTTGTTTTCATATGAGACCTCTGCAGCTTTGTATGTTGAATCAGTGTTGCAGGGATTATACTCAGATATCACAATTGATATACTTAAATCCCAACATTTAACTCTCTCTGACTTGGTTGTTAGACCATCATCGTTTAATTCAGGGGGCCTCTTTTGTTCATCCTACCTGGACTGTGATCATAACAGATGGCCTCTGTTAAAGAGAGAACCATTCATTTGTTTTCAGATGGACAATATCACAACTGTGGCATATGTCAATCATCAGGGTGGGACTCACAGTCCCCTAGCTATGAAAGAAGTATCTCAGATACTTTCTTGGGCAGAATCCAGCTCTTGTCTAATTTCTGTGGTGCATATCCCAGGCGTAGATAATTGGGAAGCGGATTATCTTAGCCGTCAGACCTTACATCCTGGGGAGTGGTCTCTCCATCCAGATGTATTTTGTCAGATTGTATAGAAGTGGGGTCTTCCAGCTATGAGTACGGCTAATATGCCGAAACGCGTAAGCTTGCCTACATACTGAAGGGCATGTTACTTTGTTATTTCACCTGTTTTATGGTTAAATAAAGCTAATTATTGACTTTTACTGTGGCTCCAGAATTTTATATTTTCTAATATTTGGAGCCGTTCTCAAGGAGCCAGCAGCAATATCCCAGTACCTGTTATTATTTCCTGCTTGGATACACACGAGGTGGACGACAGAGGATCATTAGATTGACCACGGAGAATCGGAGATTCCTTACCCCCCACAAGTCGGCACTCAACGGTGACATCATACCTGTGAGCCGGAGAGTGTGTGAGTTGGCGGGGTCCGACGAAGTGGCTTGTTAGAGCGTGGAGGCTCCAAGCTAGGCATACGGACCAGCAATCGCCCAAGGAGAGAGCCACTCTCACGGCATTTACACACCAGGTTATTGCATCAAGAATTCAAGCCATGAAGAGGGGGGTAAGTAAACATCCACCGGTGTTTTCTCTAAATAGAGGTATCCCACATTTGATTCACCACGGAAGGGTTTGTTTCTCCCAAGTCTTGGGGAACCTGTTGTTTATCTTCCAGAAATAGATCTGATGGCTTCTCATCTAAACAAGAAACTTCCCAGGTACCTGTTCAGGTCCAGGGATCCTCAGGCGGAGATGGTGGATGCTTTAGAAGTTCCTTGATTTTACCAACCTGCTTATATCTTTCCACCTCTAGTTCTTCTTCTAAGAGTGATCTCCAAGATCATTATGGAACAATCGAATGTGTTTCTGATAGCACCAGCGTCGGCCTCACAGGTTTGGGTATGCGGATCTTGTTCGGATGTCCAGTTGCCGGCCTTGGCCACTTCCTCTAAGTGCAGACCTTCTGTCTCAAGGGCCATTTTTCCATCAGGATCTCAAATCATTAAATTTGAAGGTATGGAAATTGAACGCTTACTCATAGAGGTTTCTCTGACTCAGTGATTAATTCTATGCTAGAGGCTCGTAAGTCTGTTTCAAGGAAGATTTATTATCGAGTTTGCAAGACCTATATTTCATGGTGTTCTTCTCATAGATTCTCCTGGCATTCTTTTAGAATTCCTAGAATTTTACAGTTTCTTCAGGATGGTTTGGATAAAGGTTTGTCTGCAAGTACTT
Organism: Bombina bombina; assembly: GCF_027579735.1. NCBI lineage: Eukaryota > Metazoa > Chordata > Amphibia > Anura > Bombinatoridae > Bombina > Bombina bombina. The sequence goes on along the minus strand of NC_069499.1, from coordinate 778,902,713 downwards.
TGAAGGGACAAATCTCTGCTCTTTCTGTTTTATTTCATCGAAAGATTGCTAAGCTTCCTGATATTCACTGTTTTGTTCAGGCTTTGGGTCGTATCAAGCCTGTTATTAAATCAATCTCTCCTCCTTGTAGTCTTAATTTGGTTTTGAAGACTTTGCAGGCTCCTCCTTTTGAGCCTATGCATTCTTTGGATATTAAACTACTTTCTTGGAAAGTGTTGTTTCTTTTGGCTATCTCTTCAGCTAGAAGAGTTTCTGAATTGTCTGCTCTTTCTTGTGAGTCTCCTTTTCTGATTTTCCATTAGGATAAGGCTGTTTTGCAGACTTTGTTTAAATTTCTTCCTATGGTTGTGAATTCTAACAACATTAGTAGGGAAATTTTTGTTCCTTCCTTGCATTCTTTGGATGTTGTAAGAGCTTTGAAATATGTTGAAGCTATTAAAGATTTCAGGAAGACTTCTAGTCTATTTGTTGTCTTCTCTGGTTCTAAGAAAGGTCAGAACGTGTCTGCCATTTCTTTGGCATCTTGGTTGAAGCTTTTGATTCATAAAGCTTATTTGGACAGTCCCCGCCTCAGAGGATCACAGCTCATTCTACTAGATCAATCTCCACTTCTTGGGCTTTTAAGAATGAAGCTTCAGATTTGCAAAGCAGCAACTTGGTCTTCTTTGCATACATTTACAACATTTTTGCATTCTGATGTATTTGCTGCTTCTGAAGCAGTTTTTGGTAAAAAAAAGTTCTTCAGGCAGCTATTTCAGTTTGATTCTTCTGCTAATGTTTTAAGTTTTCTTCTTTCAATTTATGAGACAAACACTCACCTACAGACAACGCTGGTATTACTGGTTTTTACAAACCCGGCGCTAGCCACAAAACAGTGAGCGAAGAGCAAAATTTAGCTCCACATCTCACCTCAATACCAGCGCTGCTTTCGGTAGCAGTGAGCTGGCAAAACGTGCTCGTGCACAATTTCCCCATAGGAATCAATGGGGGAAAGCTCCTAACGCAGCCCCATTGATTCCTATGGGGAAATACATTTTATGTCTACACCTAACACCCTAACATGAACCCTGAGTCTAAACACCCCTAATCTTATTATTAACCCCTAATCTGCCGCCCCCAACATCGCCGCCACCTGCATTATATTATTAACCCCTAATCTGCCGCTCCGGACACTGCCGCAACTTACATTATCCCTATGAACCCCTAATCTGATGCCCCCAACATCGCCGAACCCTGCATTATATTTATTAACCCCTAATCTGCCGCCCCCAATGTTTTTTTTTTTAGTGTTTTTTTTTCTGTACTTTAGATCATTTTTTAAAATTGTATTTAATTGGGCAGTGGGATGCATTAAAAAATTGACCCTGTGGCAAGGTCTGAGGAATTTAGTTGTCCCTCATTTTTATGGCATGTAGTAGAAGATGGGGTCTCCTTCTTATTTCTTATCACAACTGTCTCTGACTGTGTGGCTGAGGACAAGCAGGTATTGTTACAAATATAAAAACAACAGAAGCATGTGTGTATTAGAAAATAAAGGATATTGACAAACACTCAGCTGGTGACAGGGTACTCACCTTTTGGAATAGCACCCAAATGTGCTATTGGAGGCAGGCTGGATATTTTACAACAAACCAGATAGCTGTACTTCGTTAAGCAGGAACACTGCATCACTGGAACAAAGCAATGAACTCGATAATACTGTACGGTAGCTCTAGCTCATAAATTGTAATTAATTGCATTTAGTTTAGGTAATTAATTTAATTATAGTGTAGTGTTAGGTGTAATTGTAACTTAGGTTAGGATTTATTTTACAGGTGAATTTGAATTTATTTTAACTAGGTAGCTATTAACTATTTAATAACTATTGTACCTAGTTAAAATAAATACAAAGTTGCCTGTAAAATAAAAATAAACTCTAAGCTAGATACAATGGCCTCAAGTTATCATGGTCTGGCGGACTTGATCCGACACTGCGGATCAGGTCCGCCAGACCTCGCTGAATACGGCGATCTATACGCTCGCCGTATTCAGCATTGCACCAGCAGCTTACAAGAGCTGCTGGTGCAACGCCGCCCCCTGCAGACTCATGGCCAATAGGCCACCAGCAGGGGGGGTGTCAATCAACCCGTTCGTACTCGATTGGGTTGATTTCCGGTGATGTGTGTCCGCCTGCTCAGAGCAGGCGGACAGGTTATGGAGCAGCGGTCTTTGTGACCGCTGCTTCATAACTGCTGTTTCTGGCGAGCCTGCAGGCTCGCCAGAAACACGGGGCATCAAGCTCCATTCGAAGCTTGATACATATGCCCCCAATATAACTATTAGTTATATTGTAGCTAGCTTAGGGTTTATTTTATAGGTAAGTATTTAGTTTAATTAGGAATAATTTAGTTAATGATAGTTATTTTATTTCGATTTATTTAAATTATATTTAAGTTAGGGGGGTGTTAGGGTTAGGGTTAGAATTAATACATTTAATATAGTTGCGGCGACGTTGGGGGCGGCAGATTAGGGGTTAATAAATGTAGGTAGGTGTCGGAGATGTTAGGGATGGCATATTAGGGGTTAATAAAAATTAACTAGTGTTTGCGATGGGGGAGTGCGGCGGTTTAGGGGTTAATATATTTTTTATAGTGGCGGTGATGTCCGGTATGGCAGATTAGGGGTTAAAAATATTTTTTTAGTGTTTTCGATGTGGAGGGGGGGCCTCGGTTTAGGGGTTAATAGGTAGTTTATGGGTGTTAGTGTACTTTTTAGCACTTTAGTTAAGAGTTTTATACTACGGCGTTAGCCCATAAAACTCTTAACTACTGACTTTTAAATGCGGTATCAGTCTTGACAGGAAAGGCTGTACCGCTCACTTTTTGGAAGACTCGTAATACCGGCATTATGCAAGTCCCATTGAAAATATAGGATACACAATTGTCTTAAGTGCATTTGCGGTATTTTCGAGTCTGACCAAAAAAGTGAGCGGTACATCTGTACCTGCAAGACTCGTAATACTAGCGTTAGGAAAAAAGCAACGTTAGGACCTCTCAACGCTGCTTTTTAAGGCTAATGCACAACTCGTAATCTAGCCGTTAGTTTTTTGTGGATTTAATTTTTTCAGCAGAAAATGGCTATTTTTATTTTATCCCTCCCTTTCTAGTGACTCTTCTGTGGACTTCCACATCTTGGGTATTTCTATCCAATACGTCACTAGCTCATGGACTCTTGCCAATTACATGAAAGAAAACATAATTTATGTAAGAGCTTACCTGATAAATTCATTTCTTTCATATTGGCAAGAGTCCATGAGACCCACCCTTTTTCTGGTGGTTATGATTTTTTGTATAAAAGCCCAATTATATTTCCAGTTCCTCTTTTTTGTATGCTTTTTTACTCCTTTTTCTATCACCCCACTACTTGGCTATTCGTTAAACTTAATTGTGGGTGTGGTGAGGGGTGTATTAATTGGCATTTTGAGGTTTGGGAAACTTTGCCCCTCCTGGTAGGATTGTATATCCCATACGCCACTAGCTCATGGACTCTTGCCAATATGAAAGAAATTAATTTATCAGGTAAGTTCTTAAATAAATTATGTTTTTGATCTCTCCACCTCTCTTTTGCTCTCCCTCCCCCCTCTCTTTCGCTCTCTCCCCTCTCATTTGCTCTCTCTCCCCTCTCATTTGCTCTCTCTCCCCTCTCAGTCTGTTTTGTTAATAAAACAAAATAAATTGAACTACAGAAAAAAATAAACAAATAAAACCTAATCCCTATGAAAATAAAAAAGTCCCCCAAAATAAAATCACTGCATAATCTAATGCTAAACTACCAATAGCCCTTAAAAGGGCTTGCCCTAAGCTAAACAGCTCTTTTGCAGTTACCAAAAATTTGTAAAACCCACCACCCACCAAAATAAATAAACCTAACACTTAAAAACCTAAACTATCCATTGCCCTGAAAAGGGCATTCAGCTCTATTGCTGCCCATCCCTAATCTAAATAATAAATAATATAAGTCTACCCCCCCAAAATTAAACCTAAGTTACAGAAAATAAAAAATAAAAAAATTACCAAAGTTTACAAAATTAAACCTAATCCCTATGAAAATAAAAAGCCCCCCAAAATAAAAACACCCCCTAATCTAAGAATAAACTGCCAGTAGCCCTTTAAAGGTTTTTTTTGCAGGGCATTGCCCCAAGATAAACAGCTCAACAAAAGAACCTAACACTAAAAAAACTAAACTACTAAATCTAACCCCCAGGTTTGTACTCACCATTCCTGAAGTCCGGTGGAGAAGGTCCTGTTCCAGGCAATGAAGTCTTCTTCCAAGGGGCGACCTCCTCTTTTTTTTTCTTCCAGGAACAATCCGGCGCGGAGAGGAGACCCTGGAGCTGAAGACCGGAGACCCTGGAGCTGAAGACCGGAGACCCTGGAGCTGAAGACCGGAGACCCTGGAGCTGAAGACCCGTGACCCTGGAGCTGAAGACCCGTGACCCTGGAGCTGAAGACCGGCGCCCCTGGAGCTGAAGACCGGCGCCCCTGGAGCTGAAGACAGGCGACCCTGGAGCTGAAGACCGGTGATCCTGGAACTGAAGACCGGCTACCCTGGAGCTGAAGACCGGCAGCCGCGGAGCCATAGAGCGTGGTGAATCCTCTTTGTACAATCGCCGCTGTACACTGAATAGTGAATTCAAGGTACGCGATTAAAGATGGCATCCCTTGAATTCCTATTGGCTGATTTGATTCTTCAAATTCAAATCAGCCAATAGGATGAGAGCTACTGAAATCCTATTGGCTGTTTAAATCAACTTTGTGTATTTTTAATGTAAAAGAGCTGTTTATCTTTGGGCAATGCCCTGCAAAAAGTCCTTTTAAGGGCTACTGGTAGTTTATTCTTAGAGTAGGGGGAATTTTTATTTTGGGGGGCTTTTTATTTTCATAGGGATTAGGTTTAATTTTTTAAACTTTGGTAATTAATTTTTTTATTTTGTGTAATGTTAGCCTTTTCATTTTTTTAAATCTTAGCTTTTTTTGTCACGTGATATGCGTAGCAGGCAGGCGGAAAGTCAGAAACCAAAAATTTTTTTAAAAGAATTTGAAATTAAAAAATATTTGTGCTGAAGCAGGGACACACCTACACACTGCCGCTGACAAACTAATGTGTCACGACACACAGTTTGGAAAGCACTGGTTTAGACACAGGCATTGTATTTAAATTGATTTCACAGCTTCTAGGCATGCTCCAACAGATAATCCTTATTTACTTTTGCATTTTACCAAAAGCACAGTTAACATAGATACAGCCATAAAAGGAATTGTGTGGGGGAGTTAGAGCTTTACAATTCAGAAACTAAAAAGAAAGGGTTAATGGCGAGGCACTGCAGTATAAATTTGCAGGTACAGTAATTAAAGCACATATTATGTTATTTTGTCTCTATCCCAACTTGTTTTATGTCCCTTTAAGTTTAAAATATATCATTTTTTACCTATTGCAATATACACATTTGTATTGGGTTATTGCAAGCTTGACATGTAAAAAAGGGAAACATATGCAAAAGCTTACAATACACAAATATATAATTATGAGGTGAAGGATGCATAAGCAAAATGGGTAAACATGGGAGCAATATTTTGGGGTGTACAATTCCAGTTTTCCCTATAGACATTCCACCAGCCAGGTCTTACACACAAACTCTACTTACCTACATCAGTACATTGTATGAAACCCTCAGCACATGGGTGTCCAAAATGGGGGGGGGAGGCAAGGGGAAGAGAGAGAGAGTCACACACACAGAATGCCTACAGCTCACACCATGTAAACAGTGAGCTTGTGGTGTGAGCTTTCCCTTTAAGAGTTTGTGCGCCATGTGTGTTTTTGGGCAAGCTGTGAGCTATCTCTTTAAGACTGTATTTGGTGTTCTTTAATGCTGTGTGCATTGTGTTAGTGCATCTGTCCCTTTGTGTGAGGGTGGGTGAGCTGTCCATCTTGAGCTTGTGTGTGTTGCCTGTAATTTTGCATTGTGTGATCTGTCCCTTTAAGGCTGTGTGTACAATTAAAACTGTGTAGTGTTATTTTTCCTTCTGTGTCTTTAGGGCTAATTGTCCATTTAATACTCTGTGCACTTGGATGCACTTATAAGACTGCATGGCTGCCCCTTTGATTGCACATGGTGTAAGCTGTTCCTGTGTTACTTGGGTGTATTGCACCTGTACCAATAAAATTGTGTGCATGTTGTATAAGTTGTTCCTTTAAAAGCTGTGTGTTGCGTCTGTTCCTTTCAGACTGTGTGTTAAGTGTGCGTATACTGTGATCTGTCCATTTAAGATTGTGGCCCCTATTTACCAAAGGTCTGTCGGACCTGATCCGACAGTGTGGATCAGGTCCGACAGACCTCGCTGAATGCGGAGAGCAATATGCTCTCCGTATTCAGCATTGCGCTAGCAGCTCTTGTGAGCTGCTGGTGCAACGCCGCCCCCTGCAGATTTGCAGCCAGACCTTAAAAAGGCATTTAGCTCTTTTTCCGCCCAAACCCTAAGGTAAAAATAAAACCCACCCAATAAACCCTTAAAAAAAAACTAACACTAGCCCCCAAAGATCCACTTAGAGTTTTTGAAGTCCCGACATCCATCCTCAACGAAGCCTGGAGAAGTCTTCATCCAAGCAGCAAGAAGTCCTCAACGAAGCCAGGAGAAGTCTTCATCCAAGCTGCAAGAAGTGGTCCTCCCGATGGACAGAAGTCTTCATCCAGAAGGCATCGTCTATCTTCATCCATCCGGCGCGGCTCCATCTTCAAGACATCCGGCACGGAGCATCCTCTTCTTTCCACGGCTCTTCTCGAATGAAGGTGTTAGTGTAACTCAGGTTAGGTTTTATTTTACAGGTACATTTGTATTTATTTTAGCTAGGTAGTTAGTAAATAGTTAATAACTATTTACTAACTAGTCGACCTAGTTAAAATAAATACAAACTTAGCTGTGAAATAAAAATAAAACCTAAGCTAGATACAATGTAACTATTAGTTATATTGTAGCTAGCTTAGGGTTTATTTTACAGTTATTTAGTTTTAAATAGGAATTATTTAGTTATTAATAGTAGGTTTTATTTAGATTTAGGTTAGGGTTAGACTTAGGGGTTAATAACTTTAGTATAGTGGCGGCGACGTTGGAGGCGGAAGATTAGGGGTTAATAAATATAATGTAGGTGTCGGCGATGTCGGGGCGGCAGATTAGGGGTTAATAAGTGTAGGTAGGTGTCGGCGGTGTTGGGGCGGCAGATTAGGGGTTAATAAATATAATGTAGGTGGTGGCGATGTCGGGGGTGACAGATTAGGGGTGTTTAGACTCAGGGTTTATGTTAGGGTGTTAGATGTAAACATAAATTTAGTTTCCCCATAGGAAGCTCAATTTTGCTTTACGCTGCAATATTGCCTGGTGAGCGGTGACAATAACTTGCAAGTTAGTACCGAGCAGCTCTTCCCGCAAAACTCGTAATCTAAGTTTCTTCTCTTGTTATTCTGTGTTGAAAAGGATACCTAGGAAGGCTCAGGAACTTCTGATTGGTGGCTGCACATATAGAAAATATTTGGGTTTTACTGTGATATGTCCCTTTAAAGGGATATGAAACACTAATTATTTCTTTCATTATTCAGATAGAGCATACAATTTTCAGCAACTTTCTTACTTACTCCTATTATCATTTTTTTCATTCTGGTGATATCTTTATTTGAAAAGCAGGAATATAAACTTAGGAGCCGGCTCATTTTTGGTTCAGCACCTGGGTAGTGCTTGCTGAATGGTGATTACATGTAGACTGAATAACCTAAACATTAAAAGGACATGAAACCCAAAAAAATGTTTTTGGGATTTATAAAGAGCATACAATTTACTTCTATTATCAATTTTGCTTTGTTCTAATGGTATTCTTTGTTGAAGAGATATCTAGGTAGATATTATGAATGTGTCTTGTAAAAAGATAACATTTTTGCAAAACTGCTGCATTATAGTGCTGCAGACACGTGCACATTCCTGAGCTTATCTACCTGATTTTCAACAAAAGATGCCAGGCAAACAAAGACAAATTGATCATAGAAGTACATTTGAAAGTTAATAAAAATTGCATTTTCTATCTGAATCATGTAAGAAAAAATTGGTGTTTTCGATGTGTCTTTTTAATAATTTTATTTCATCATGCAGTGTGTGCACATAAGGGTAAAATGTATGATTATGAGGATAAATTAAACTTAACTTAACTCAACAATAAAACACAGATATTTTGGTGAACTGGTCGCATTTATTAAACAAGTTTAAATATTAAGAACCGGCAAAACTTTTAATATATCTATATATATTTATATTTATATATATAAATTACAGGATGGTGGCAATTGAGTTCCTGAATCCCCAGCACTCCTAGAGGTCAGTGACCACATGGGCAGCAGCGAAGAAGTTCCGCTCAAGACAGAGGGACCAAGGCTATCGAAAGTGAAATTACCTGCTACCAAAGAAGGGGAACTTCAGTAATTACCGAAAGCGTTCAGCCCCTCCATTTACAGACCCTTACTCCACCACAATCTCTCTGTCACAATGTAACAGGCCTCGACCCCCGCCAAGAGGAACCCTTGCTGCCAAATTCACTATATAACATTGAAAATCATAGACTAGAACCGCAGATATACTATATTATTAAATATAATAACAGATTTTATTTATTTTTTATTTGTATTTTTTTATGATCTCACATGCTGATAGATTGCGGCTCAGATGTTATCAAGAAATCTGTCTAAGCCTATATCAGATAGATATACTCCATCAGACCGAAATAAGATTTTGTTGCTGGTCATGATATTTTCGTGTTGGATAACAAATCCGCCCGCCCCAGTCACAGCTTTCCCTATATAACTATTTATTTTTTTGCGGACTCTATAAGCCACGCCTGCGGAATCCATATGCCTCCAATGTTGCCTCACTACTATGTTGGACCACCTTATAACCACCCCGGGAGCCCAAGAGCGAAGCCAATCGATGTCTAAAATGATTATATTAATAAAATCAAGGGCTGGTAGGGAGTCTGCATCATTACCCCTAAGTGCAAAATAATAACCGTGGTTTTACCCCAACGCCTGAGAGCTTCGTCTAGAGTAAAGGGTAAATCTCTCCATGACCTGACCCTTCTACCTAACCACCTGATGGACACTTATGATGGGGGAAAACCCAGAAGCTGGTCGTATGTTGATGACATCGCTCTGATCGCTGCCAAATATATTTTTTGGCGACTAGCATTTTTGGCCTTTTTTTTCTGTGATTAGTTAAAATTCCCTCTATAAGCTTCACTACCTAGTCATAGCTGATATTGTCTTGAAAAGGGACTTGTTTAAGGCCAAAAAGCGTAAACGACTACATTAGACTATCTGCTTGAGTTTCCTTTTAGTAAGAAGACCCGGTAAGCCTATTTTCTATTAGGCAGGTCTATCTCCTGAGAAATCGCACCATTTGTTTTTTCTTGTTTCCATTTCAGGTTACCTCAGTATTGTAGCTTCAGAAGAAACACTAGGAACAAGCAACAACATCTTTATCATTTATCGTTTTTTACCTACACATTTGGATTTCCTTATCTACACTTTTGGATCATTGAAGATTTGTTTTTCGAACATTAGTCAATCCTTTGGACTTCATCTTTTTTCAGAACCCCTTTTTTTCATAATTTTTTTTTCCATACTTCATTAAGACTTCACTCTTCACGTCCCGTTTTTTGTTGGACATTTTCTTTTTCTTGGATACTTTTTTGAGGTTTATTATACATCAAAGTGTACACTCCCCCTTTTAATATTTATATATATATATATATATATATATATATATATATATATATATATATATATATATATATATATATATAATATATATATATAGGTACCTCACAGTATTTATACTGACACTCTGTTTTAATATTATTGCATGCTTTTATGTATTTTCTGTGTATTTACTATTTTTACTAATTATTGTTCTATTAAACCCTAACTTTTTACAATTTTTTTGCACATTTTAGCCATTTAGGTTCTCCTTACACTCCTCTACCAGTCTCCTTGAAAATATGCCTCATAGCCATGGGAGCCTGCTGTGTTTGTGAGAAGATGTAAGGATATGCTGGAAATTGGGTCAGAACGCCAAAGGCAAATGTCATTGAACTTGGTAAGGAAACGCTCCCATACTCTCAAATCCTCTATCATGTCATGAAACATCCACTATTCCACTATTTTGGGTTCCTTTTAATGGTGCCAGTAACCTTCTGTCAAAAACTCTACCCATAGGGATGACCCTACAAGCAAAGTTTAATAGCCCCTGTAAAGACTGTAATTGTTTTAATGACAAGGATTTAACTGTGGCTGCATCTTGAACAGCTTGCACCATATGGCTAATTTTGTCTGCTGGTATACGACATAGAATGTCCTGGGTGTCAATTTGGATACAGAGGAAAGTCAGACAGGTGCAAGACCCCTGTGTCTTTTCTTCAGCCAAAGGAACACCAAAGGATGCCATCAATAACCTCATGACTATCATAATTCTACTGCACTGATGTTGGGTGTGCCCACTATGAGGAAGTCATTCAGGTAGTGTGCCATGGCATCATAACTGACTGAATCTACTACTACCTAATGGAGGGTACTGAATGCCTAAAAAAAGAGCACAAGAGAGAGCGCACCTCATGGGTAAACATTGATCAATATAGTATTGACCTTGAAATTGAGACCCCATCAGAGGAAAAGAAGATGGGTGTAAAACTAGAAGTCTAAATTCTGACTCAATGTCAAGCTTTGCCAACAGTGCCCCTTTATCGACGTCAAAGGATTGATAGTGCACTTTACTCAACAGACGGTTGATTGCGTCATTCACAGAGTTTTCTTTCAGGTAAGAGAGGTGCTGTATTAGGCAAAACTTGCCTGCCTCTTTTTTGGGAACAAGCCCCAAAGGGGAAACAATCAAATTTTGTAATGGGAGTTCGTGAAATGGGCCAATGATCCTACCAAGTGGTATCTCTTTCTGCAGCTTTTCATGCATTATGGCAGGATATTGGTAAGATGATTTTAGATTTCTAGGTGTTTTCCAACCCCCTACTTCAATAGCTTTCTAGGTGTGGGGATACCATATACCATATAATGTCTACTCTAAGAAGGGTGGATGCTCTTTCCTGCAGCTGAGGGTTTTGAGCTGATTTTGTCTGAATTTGACTTCCTGCGCCTTTGGCAATCTGCCCCTGCATAAGGGCCACCACAGACTCTGCAGACGTGACAAAAGGAACAGGATGATCATTTGTCACATTGTTTCTGCTGAAGTTTTCAGCATTCCCTACCTCTTTTCCTATATCTATCTTGAGGTGTCCTCTGACTACTGGGAGGAGAGGAGGGATGCTCTTTGTCCATTCTGGCCCACAGTTGCATACCTGTAAATACAAACGTAAGCCAAGGGTTGCCATCCATCTTATGCCTAAATTCAGCGTCATAATCTCTCCAAGCTCCCTCTTTATGTTTCCACTAAATCTAATGGATTGAGCCCAGATATTTTATCACATCCTCAGCTTGACTTGGAAGTTTGTGAATGTAGCAGGAAGCGAGTACACGGAAACAGCACTGCCACTCATCAAAAGTGTCAGGGTGCTTCACACTCTTATGGCCCGTGCCGTCTTCGCTTCGCTCCTTTTGTCTATAAGCTTCTATAGATAGCTTGAATATGTTGATGTATCAACCTTCCTGCATCTTTTTATTGTTTTCTGTTTTAAATGAGTATAGAGGGAATGTATTAAACATGGGTATGTGTTACCCTTTACAGCTACCCTGCGAGCTGTGGTTGGAATAATTGTCATCTCAGGACTGGCAATTTGTTGTATGGGAGTTAAAGCCTGCAGCTGAGTAGTAGGGTAGTGGGGCCCCTACTGTGGTAGTTAGTTTTTTTGTTAAAATATTGATTATCTTCTTAACCATGTGGAACATTCTCATGTTTCCCTTTAGTTACCAACCCTAAAGCCTCGTCATCGTCAGAGCAAGAGCTTGAGGATGTGTCTGATATGTCTGTACGTGTGTGTACAAAATTAAAGGACTCACCATGAGCAACACCTTCCATTGCGGCATTAGTTTGTAAAACAGCAGCGGTCGTGGATGCTGTTGGAAAGGCAGTGAAGTCTGCTTGAACACCATCCCTCTGGTTTGTTTTGTTGCCTCATTCAGCAAGTCCTGCAAAAATGCAATAACATCCGGAGTACCCTGGTTGATAGGAAGAGAGCTTTTTCAGCGCCCCTATCTGCCCCTGTAGGTGTGTGTGATGTAGATGGCACATTTCAAATGGATGGATTAGCATAAGGTAGGTGCCTAGGCTGTATAGTTACTGTCTGCTTATGCCTAGTAACTCTGGTGACAGGTGTGTGCATACTGGCTGCCTTTTGTGATAATGTGGATATGCCTAGTTTTGATGAGGAGGGTCTTCCTCCATCTCATCTGTACTATTTGTGTTATTATCATGCTCCAATATGATATCTATGTCCTGATGAACATCATCTTTGGTAATGTTTTGCAATAATGTGGCCTGCTGAGATACCCTTGTGTTAGTATCATCTGCATCATGCTGCCTCCTACCTGCGGTAGATGAATGTGACCTGTGTAGTGGCTGATAAACTGTGGCCATGATTGCAGGCCTTATTGAGAAGCCTCTCTTTGCTCTAGACCCTCTTTTTGTACTACCCCTTGTGGCCTGTCTCCCTCTGCTGTGGGGTGATTCCCTGGACTGACCCTGTTGTTACAGATCCTTGATGCCTCTGGGTCCTGACTTCCCACCCACCAGGCCGTACTTGCATGTTGTGGTGATGGCCATGACCTGCCCTCGTTGCTCCAAATTGCCTGCCTTACCCACGATTATGGCCGCTATCTGTCCCTGACCCCGTGACCGGAACTCCACTACCGTAAGGGGCGTTGCAGTTTGTTTCAGGTGCGCAAGGCCTTGGGAGAGGCCTGAACATGACACCGGCAGTACTGCTGAACCAGATGGCGCCCCCCGACAGCAGAGCCGGAAACCACAGAGGTCAAAGTGCGGAGCAGTTAGGCCATAGCCTCAGCCGCCTCAGGAGGTAAGCCCCAAAGGGAGGCAATCAAGGCAGGAGGTAGGTTGGCCTATTGGTGGCATGCTGACCTGAGGATCCTGAGGAGGGATAGGAACAACCTGAGTTGTTAATGTTGCCGGTGTTGCTGATGGGGCAGGTGAAATGGGGGGTAGAGACTGAGAGGGTAGCAGTGAGGATGGGACAATATCTATTTGGCTGTCACTTATCCCAGTTTCTTTTACAGTGGATCTGCTTGTATCCGGTGTAACTTTGTCTCTGTATCTACAAAATGTGATGCTCAGTTGAAAAAAGGCTCCCTGCAGATCCACAAGGAATAAAGAGGCCTGAAGCCTGCTGCTTACCCTTTCTATAAGGTGTGCTGATTACACCCACTGGACTGCAACATTGTAGGAGCCATATGATCCTGCCCTCTACTCTTCTCTATCCTTCAGGCGTTAACCGTAAGGATGCTGCTATGCTGACGTTTCCTGCATGGTAAAACCATGATAATGCTAAGATGCTCATTGCAATTATTTTTTTTTTAAATTCCATGTGTAGAATGGCCTGTATTTAAAGGGACATTACACTGTGAATTGTTCAGCATATAAGGTTTGTTGAAGTTATAGATTTTTTGAGATTTATGAAAGGTTTTTTTTTTTTTTTTCTGAACAGAGAGATGCCATATTGTGAAAAGACATCACCTCAACGGTTTCTACAGAAGAAGTGTTTTCATGCCATTACTAGATGATTGCTTGCTCAATACAGTGACTCTGCTATGAGTTGTATAGAAATGGCAGGTTACAAGCTTATGAGGGCAGTTTACTGGACGATTTTTGTCTTTCTCTACTTCAGCTAGACCTGTAGAGATGAGACATGGATAGAAGTCCAGCAAAAAGACTTCACATTTTTAAAAAAACAACAACAACAAAAAACGTGTCACTTTGTGTGCTATCTTTCTAAGCTTAAGGGATTTAATTAGTAAGTTCTCAGCATGGTCAGCAGGTAAACATTTAATTCTGTAAATGCCAACTGTGTTCACAGACTGTGGGAGGAGAGCGCAGACTGCTCCCAAATTCTGTGCTCATTGGAAGAGGAAGCAGAGTGTAATTGGTCCCTTCAGCCATGTATAGATAGACCTCAGTGCCTTTGGCACAACGTTTCCCTTATTTGATGATCTGATAGCATGTGTTGTAAATTCTTAGCAGTTGGGCAGGTACTTTCCAAACCAATCTCTTTTCTTTAGGTTTTCATGCCCAATTCTTCATCCATGGAAAAAACACATTCAGTTCCAGATTGTACTAAAGGATGGATTCTTCCCTGTTTTGTATATTTATTCTGACACAGAGAACAGACCTCAATATAACAGATATTTGAACTCATTTAGAACTTTTTAACTTGTGTCTGCATTGGTAAACAGACTTTTAAAGGACAACGTTTCAAAAACCTTGATTGCAACTATCAGGCATTTTTTTTGCCTGGTGTTCATATGTTAATAGCTTGAAGACTGATCCAGTTCTTAATGTTTACTTCATGTGCTATCCCTCAGAGCTTAAGGGATTTAGTTAGTAGAATATTTTTTTGACATGGTCAGCAGGTAAACATTTAATTCTAAAAAGGCCAACTGTGTGCTACGGTTTGTGAGAACAAGCTGCAGATTGGTCCTACATTCTGTGCTCACGGAAAGCGGTAACAGGGTGCAGTCAGTTCCTTTGCCCATATATGATTAGGCCTTTATCACTCCCTTTCCCTTATGTGCTGATAGCATGTGTTGTGAATTATTTATAGTTGGGTAGGTAGTTCCAAAAAAGGTGAACAGCTCCATTTTCCTCAGCACCATCTTTTGTTTGTTTTTTCACGCCTACGTTTACGACCATGGAAAAGCCTCAGACATTAACATATTGCACCAAAGGAAGGATTCTTTACAATTTTTTGTATATTTATTCTGCAGCATGTGAATGACCTTGGTGGAACAAATATTTAAACTCATTTAGAACTGTTTAACTTGTCTTTGCAACTGACGTTAAAAGGACAAGGTTTCAAAAATGATCACAACTATCAGGGTTTGTTTTGTTTGTTTTCTTTTGCTTGGTGTTTATATGTTAACTAGTCCTAAAGCCCGTGTACACGGGCTAATTTTTTAAGCTCCGCGATTCCAACCCTTGCTCCCTCTCTCTCCCCACTCTCTTTTGCGCTATCTCTAACCCCTATCTTTTGAGCTCTTTCTCTCCCCCCTATTTTGCACTCTCTTTCCCCTCTTGTGCTCTCTCTCTCCCCCTCTTTTGCTCTCTCCCCCCTCTTTTGCTCTCTCCCCCCTCTTTTGCTCTCTCTCCCCTCTTTTGCTCGCTCTCTCTCTCCCCCCTCTTCTGCTCTCTCCCCCCTCTTTCGCTCTCTCTCTCCCTATTTTGCTCTCTCTCCCCCCTCTTTTGCTCTTTCTCTCCTCTCTTTTGCACTCTCTCCCCCCTCTCTTTTGTTCTCTCTCCCCCTCTCTTTTGCTCTTACTCCCCCTCTCTTTTGTGCTCTCTCCCCCCTCCCTTTTGCGCTCTCTCCCCCCCTCTTTTGCGCTCTCTCTCTTTCTCTTTTGCACTTTCTCTCTCCCTCTTTTGCACTCTCTCTCCCCCCTCTTTTGCGCTCTCTCTCTCCCTCTTTTGCGCTCTCTCTGCCCCCTCTTTTGCGCTCTCTCTCTCCCCCTCTCTTTTGAGCTCTCTCTCTCCCCCCTTTCTTTTAAGCTCTCTCTCCCCACTCTCTTTTGAGCTCTCTCTCCCTCTCTTTTGTGCTCTCTCTCTCTCCCCCCTTTCTTTTGAGCTTTCTCTCCCCCTCTTTTGTGTTCTCTTGCTCCCCCTCTTTTGTGCTCTCTCTCTCCCCCTCTTTTGTGCTCTCTCTCCCCCTCTTTTGCTCTTTCTCTCCGCTCTCTTTTGCTCTCTCTCTCCCCCTCTTTTGCTCTCTCTCTCCCCTCTCTTTTGCTCTCTCCCCCTCTTCTGCTCTCTCTCCTCTCTTTTGCTCTCTCTCTATCTCCTTCTCTTTTGCTTTCTCTCTCCCCCTCTTTTGCTCTCTCTCTCTCTCCCCCCTCTTTTTCTCTCTCTCTCCTTCCTCTCGTTTGCTCTCTCTCCCCTCTTTTGCTCTCTCTCCTCTCTTTTGCTCTCTCTCTCTTCCCCCCTCTTTTGCTCAATTTCTCTCTTTCCCTCCTCTCTTTTGGTCTCTCCCACCTCTTTTGGTCTCTCCCATTGGCCACGCCCTTCATGCTCGCTCCCACGAGGCCACGCCCCTTTCCACGTCCATCGACCACACCCACTAATCTCATCCGGCCACGCCCTCATCATGACACATCTGGTAACGCCCCCATCACGGCACGCCTGGTCACGCCCCCACCATTCAGCTTCCACAGTGCACACTTCTCTGCTTTTCAAGGCCAGGTATGTTTCTCTGCTTTTCAAGGCCAGGTATGTTTGTCCTCTGCAGTCTCTACTGCACATGACTGCATCTGACAAACATACCTGGCCTTTTATTATATAGGATAGCTTGAACACTGACCCAGTTGTTAATGTTTACTTCACATGCTATCTGTCTGAGTGTAAGGGATTTAGTAAGTAAAATCTTTTTTTCAACATGGTCAGCAGGTAAACAAAACAAAAAAAGTAATTTACTTTTATCATTTTTTTAAAATTTGCTTTGTTCTCTTGGTATTCTTTGTTGAAAGCTAAAACTAGGTAGGCTCATATGCTAATTTCTAAGCCGTTGCAGGTGGCATCTAATCTCAGTGCATTTTTTATTTTTAACAGATAGGCAGTGCTAGTTCATGTGTGCCATTTAGATAACATTGTGCTCATGGAGTTATTTATGAGTCAGCACTGACTGGCTAAAATGCAAGTCTTTCAAAAGAAAAGGTAATCGCAGAGGTAAAAAGTATATTAATGTAAACGTGTTGGTTATGCAAAACTGGGGAATAGGTAATAAAATGGTTATCTTTCTTTTTAAACAATAATAACTTTGGAGTTGACTGTCCCTTTCATCACATCAACACCATTGGGTTTTTGAGTGCTCAGTTTTAAAGTCCAATAGACTTCCTGTATACCTCATAACTGTTTTTTATCACCTCCTTTCACCTTATTAATAGCAGTCCATCTGAACGTCCTTTTATTTTCATTATGAATATTTGTAAAATGACAAGCCAAAGTAGAATAAGGATCATTACGTTTGTTACCCAAAATGTTCATTTATACAGTAATGACCCTAGTGGTGAGATCGTCAAATAAGAAAACAATTGGAACATTCCGAAAATGGGTGAAACATTTAATACAGCCCCTGGTTTTAAATACCTACCCAGTTTTGTAATAAAGAAACAAATTGGTGAACTGTACACAATCACATGCAATGTGAATGCCTGCATCTGTAAGTACCATTATTTGTGAGCCAAGAATTCTGATTCATACATGGTAACACATTTGGTGAAAGTAAATTCCCTGAGGCCAGATTGCTCAAATAAATATATTGACACCCCCTTTGAAATGATGTTTTAACTTCTGAGCATTTGAATAGTTGGTAACAAGTCGTAAGCCCTAAAGGACCTAGTTTTACTTATTTAGGTTTATATGACAAGTATTCCAAATGTCATTTTGCAAGGCAGCTACAAACTGTAATGTAAGTTTTGCCCTCTTCCTTCAACTAATCAGAAGCTTATTTTAAAACTTAAGCCATCTTGGGTATTAAGTAAAACTCTCTAAGCAGCTTTTTCACTTTGCTCTAAGAGCTAAGCAATAGATTATTTTTATACCTCCTTGGAAGAGGTTAAAATGGGCTGTAACCAAGATACTATGGGGCCAATTTATCAAATGTCGGGTGGACATGATTCGCTGTAGCAAATCATGCACACCTGACATTGTTAAATGCTTAAAGCATACGCTGTCTGGATTTATCATTGCACAAGCATTTCTGGTGAAATGCTTGTGCAATGCCGTCTCCTGCAGATTTGCGGCCAATTGGCCGCTAGCAGGGGTGTCAATGCCATCCCGATGATTGCAGTCCGCCACCTCAGAGGTGGCAAACAAGTTAAGGAGCAGTGGTCTTAAGACCGCTGCTTCTTAACTCCTGTTTCTGCTGAGCCGGAAGGCTCGTACGGAATAAGCAGCATCCACTGCTTAATAAATTGGCCCCTATACATCACAGATTCCTAGGTTAACATATATAGACTTGAGGTTATTTCTGTTGTAGGGTTGTAGTGGAGGTCCCTTGTGTTGTGGATTGTTTTCTTATGTTTGGAGAGTCTTTATTAGGTGGATACAACACAGTTGTTTAGGAGGACCTTTGGGTGCTGTGAGGGTTGCAGGGGAGGAGCAGTATAGGGGCCCTTGGGTGCTGTGCAGGTCTTTGCAGGGGAGGGTTGTGTAGCGGGGATGTTTTGTGGCAAGGTACATTTTTGGTGGAATGTTATGTAATGTGACACTTAAATGCTTGGAGACCTTGCAAATGAGGGCAGCTTTGAACTCTGTAGTGAGTTATGTAACATGATAGCTACGTTTGTGTGGTCTATTATTTCATAGCTGGGCTATTTTTGCTCCTATATGCTTCCACGTCAAAATAATAGCACTAATAGTTTAACAGGGCAGATCTAGTAATGCAGAAAATTCAGAAAAAGGTTAAAATCACCACATTAAAGGGACATGAAACCCAAATTTTTTATTTCATGATTTAGAAAGAGCAAGCAATTTTAAACAACTTTTTAATTTACTTCTATTATCTAATTTGCTTCATTCTCTTGATATTCTTTGCTGAAAAGCATATCTAGATATGCTTAGTAGCTGCTGATTAGTAGATGCACATAGATATCTTGTGTAATAGGCTCACCCATGTGCAGTGCTATTTATTCAACGAAGGATATCTAAAGTATGAAGCAAATTAGATAATAGAAGTAATTTGGAAAGTTATTTAAAATTGTATTCTCTACCTGAATCATGAAATCATTTTTTGGGGTTTAGTTTCCCTTTAAGGTCTGTGCAGATCCAAATCTTAACATGGTAATCTTTCACCAGAATTAATCCGGCTCTTCAAAGAGCTGAATAGCGCTTACTTCTACATTCGGATCCTAATGAAGGATCCAAATGCACAAGCTTAGTGGCACTGGCAATGCCATGTTTAAAGTCACTGGGATCTTTAGTACAACCTATTGTACTGCCAATGTTTGTTTACTGAGATTTTATGGCTAGCTACTGGATTTTATGCACCTTTAGCAATTCGTCTGGCTAAAACATATGAACTCAAATATTAGTTGGGGTCTCCACATCATTTTGACCATATAGTGTATGTGCATTCTGCCTTCTATAATCCTTGGGGTGCCTCTTTTCATTGCAAGTGTAAGAAATCATTAAAGGGTATAATTGTCACATTTACAATTTGTTTTTATTTTCACTTTACCAGCCATCCTATAATATAAAAGGCCAAGTGTGTTTGTCCGAAGCTGTCATGTGCAGTAGAGACAGCACGAGAACAAACACACCTGGCCTTACCTGACATGCTGTTTGCGGTGAAAGTGGGCGTGGTCGACAGGGGCATGGTCGATCATGACCGGACATGGTCAGGGGTGTGGTCGGGCATGGCGGGGGCGTGGCCAGGCACGGTCGGCGCAAGAGAGGGGAGAGAAATAGAAAGGGAGGGGGAGACAAAAAGAGATAGGAAAGAGCTAAAGAGAGGGGGAAGAGCAGAAGAGAGGGGAATGTGCAGAAGAGAGGGGGAGAGAGAGCAAAATAGAGGGGAAAGAGCAAAATAGAGGGGGAAAGAGCTAAAGAGAAGGAAGAGAGAGAGAAAGAGTGGGGGAGAGAGAGCAAAAGAGAGGGGGAGAGAGAGCAATAGAGAGGGGGAGAGAGAGAAAAAGAGAAGGAAAAAGAGAGCAAAAGAGAGGGGGAGAGAGAGAGAGAGAGCAAAAGAGAGGGATGGAGAGAGAGAGAGCAAAAGAGAGGTGAGAGAGACAGAGCAAAAGAGAGGGTGCGAGAGAGGGGGGAGAGAGAGAGCAAAAGATAGGGGGGAGAGAGAGAGCAAAAGAGAGGGATGGAGAGAAAGAGAAAAAAGAGGGATAGAGAGAGAGAGCAAAAAATAAGGAGAGAGAGACAGAGCAAAAGAGAGGGGGAGAGAGAGAGCGCAAAAGAGAGGAGGAGAGAGAGCGTGCAAAAGAGGGGGGAGAGAGCGCAAAAGAGAGAGATAACATAAAAGAGAGGGAGAGAGAGAGAGCGTAAAAGAGAGGGGGAGAGAGAGAGCAAAAGAGAGGGGGAGAGAGAGCAAAAGAGAGGGGGAGAGAGAGCAAAAGAGAGGGGGGACAGAGAGAGCAAAAAAGAGGTGGAGCGAGAGAGAGTGCAAAAGAGAGGGGGAGAGAGCGCAAAAGAGAGGGAGAAAGAGCACAAAAGAGAGGGGGAGAGAGAGCAAAAGAGAGGGGGGAGAGAGAGAGCAAAAGCAAGGGGGAAGAGAGAGAGCAAAGGAGAGGTGGAGCGAGAGAGAGCGCAAAAGAGAGGGGGAGAGAGCACAAAAGAGAGGGGGAGAGAGAGAGCAAGGGGTGGGACCACTGTACTGCAAAAAATGGCCTGTGTAAATGGGCTTTAGGACTAGTATAGCAATATTCAGTTACTGTGAATGTTAGGTTTTCCACAGAATCAGCACTTTGTTTATTGTAACACAATGCAGTTCCCTTATAATAGAGATAACCTTAGTTCAATAATCTAGTCTAAAGACTTCTGTTTTAATGGATGCTGGAGTGAAAACTTAAATTGTGAAATATTCAATAAGTGAATTTGTTGCAATTAAAAAGGAACAAAACAAACTTAGAAGAGAAACATTCTTTGAAATCTGATTCATACCTGCTTTCCCAATCATTACAATATATAAAATTGCTGTTGAAATGAAACCCCCACTGTGTCCCTTTGTGTGATAATAAAAGTACTGTTTCATAACAAATAATTTAGCAAGACAGCTTGTAGTTCAATCTAAGTTAACCCTTCCCTTTAATAATGCTCATACTGTTGCCAGTTGGTAGTAATTGATTATGGCACCAGGTGGGTTTATTATTCCAGTGCTATTCCACCAATAATATCATAATAACATGTTCGGGAAAATGATTCCTTGACATCAGCTGCCTTGTGGAAGTGACAGATAAGGACTCCTGTTGTTTACCTGGGGGGATAATTGCTATCCTGGGGACTGACTTATTTCTTAAAATATTTTAAAGTAAAGCCAGCATCTGGCTGCATGGCAGGTATTCCACTGACAGCTGTGTTTTAAAATCCATGATGTCTTGGGTCCTAAGATTGTAACATACAAATTCTAAAAAAATCTCATTGCTTTGTCCTTGGATTTGTTTTATATTTTAAACTATTTAATAATTAAAATACTTTTAAAGCAGACAGTAAATGGAAATTCTGTATAATGTAGTGTGGCCTTTCTGCAGAGTAATTCAGTTGATAACCTATGGTAGAGATCGACAAATGTATTTTAAATGTAGAAGTCAGAAAACATTATGGGAGCCAAATCACATTTTTTAATAAGAAATCGATTTTGGTTTAACAAAGGGACTGATAATCTTGTGCTTAAAGGGACATGAAATCCAAAAATGTATTTTGTGATTCAGATAGAGCATGCAATTTTTATTTTTTTTAAATATTCTTTTATTGAGGTTGTGTGCAAATAACAATAAGCAAACAAAAGTCATGTTACAAAGGTCAAAAGTGAAATATAACAGTAGAGTACGTACATTGAGTTAAAGATGATGTACCCTGTGATACGACAGGCTTCTGGAACCTCTTTTATGTAAATAACATTTTAATTTGGGTGGTTACTGGTCTGACCACAAATGGGTCTTTTGGTACCTGTGTGATGATACTCACTTGATAACCCCTAGCTGATCCCAATGGTGCTTAGGTTTAAGATTATACTATATAGTGAATGATATAGAATCCTATCTAATAAGCAACCAGTACCAAATAGGCAGCTTGAGAGTTATGTAGAATAATGTAAGCTCTCTCTGGGATCTAATTTAATTTAGTTTTTCAGCGGGTAAACACCGCTTAAGGTAATATAAAATGAACGATTACTGCCAATACTTGGCTAATGAAAATTATTAGAAGTTAGTTCTCCATCGACCCATTTAAGTACCACAGTGTTAACTTAACTATTCCTAAAAGTGTGAATCAGGGGCGTTGGGTATGAACAAGATGATTATTACTTTTGTCAATGAGTTGAGCTTCAATATTCATGAGATTCCATAAAAGGTATAAGTATATGTCTCTCTGATAAGTGCCCTGTAAATTTAACTAAAGTGTGGACCATCCTGATCTGGGATCAAGTGTTTCTATTTTATGCAATTAATTTACAGGTTAACGTAGCTAAAGTGGTGCTTTGTATAGAATATCAGCGATATATTTAGGCTCATGGTATGTATGATCAAATTTGTGAGATAGGTCAGTTAAACTTTGATGAGTAGGCCGTAGGAGTTTGTGTGAAGCTCCAAACCTGCATTAAGATAAATATAACTTACAGTACACACATTACAGTTGATAGGTCATATGCAGCTAATAGACAGAATACATAGTTAACTTGGTAGAAAAAATAAATGTTTTCGCCTGATAACCGGGTAATATTAAAAGTAATTCACGCTTAATAGCGTAAACTATCTTATAGGACACATGAGTCATAGGATATACAGAATAGGTGATATTTGTTAAGCCTATATTTCATGGAGCAACTCCTAGCATTACACATCTTAATATGTAGTAGTACTGTAACTACCTTCTGTTAGGGGCTAGTGATCGGAGTGTAAAATGCACAAACTTCCTTAATAACATAGCTCCACAAAGCAAGTTAGGAGCGTTATAGTATATACAGAACACTAGACTACCTCCATGGAGCCATATAGATTAGCTATAGTAACAAACTTACACATAGAAGGAAAAAAACATTATGTGCAATAGAGATAGGATAACATTATAAATAAATCAACTAAATGTCACATATTTGAAGTGGGATATGATCTGGTTAACACTGTAGCATGTCTCATCGGAAGGTTCCACAGTCAGGTAAATTGCCTGCATCATACCCCAAAGATTGATATTTGACCCTCTCATGAAAAGATTCTAATTAAATTAGCCCACCCCTGTTCTCAAAGGGGCTCTTACAGGACCAAGCTGAAAGAACTTTGAGGGCTGTTTGATGTTTTGGGAAGCCGTGAGAGCCATGGTATCGTTAAGAGTGGTAGCACCTCTGTCTCTAAGGAACTGTGAATATCCGGAGAATAAGGAAGTCAGATGTATTTCCCAATCATCAGATAGTTATGTGTGTGCATCCATTATCAGGACTCTTCTCCAAGTGTAATCATTCTTTACCCTGATTCCAGCATAGTGTTCCTCTCCGCTGTTTAATGATAATGTCATTGCTTGTTGTTGATGGGTGCCTGTTTCCCACATTGAAGGATTGGCCACCTCCCTCTCAGCCGGGATAGATAGTAAGAGTAGGTGTTTCTTTGCCATCTGATGAACGGCAACATTACTAGGGCAGATTATCTCTGAGTGGATGCGACTCTCGGTTAGATGTGAGGGAGAGCTAAGCGTTTGGTCACTCCTTTCTCCTACTGTCACAAATCTGCTGCAGATATGCTCCGTATGCGAAGCGCTCAGCAGCATGTGTGTGCCTTCATATCCTCTGGTCATCTTCTGATTCAGCTCAGCTAATAAACAACGTATCTGCTGGTAAAATTATGCAGTGAAGAACTATGTTATTAGATAGATAAGTACTGCAGTATAGTTAGGACTGCCGGGGGAAGCCGGGGGGGGGGGATGGTAGCAAGATTGAAAGTAGGCCACGGTCTGGCCTTCCTTATGTCCAACTCTAAAGTAAATATTTTTGCCAGAAGAGAGTCACCAGCTAGTCAGGTACAGATTATAGAACATCCCCCATAGTTTGGAGGCTAGAAAAATTAGTCTGCTTCGTGAAAAACTGGCATTTTATCTTTCTCGAGCGGAGAACCTCTAGAATGTCCGACCTTCCATGGCCACGCCTTGGACACGCCCCCCAGAGCATGCAATTTTAAACAACTTTCTAATTTACTTCTATTATCAATTTTTCTTTTTTCCTTTGGTATCTTTTTTGAAAAGCATGGACATAAGTTCAGGAGCGTGCTCGTGTCTGGAACACTATATGGCCAGTTGATGGTAGCACTATTTCCTGACATGTAGTGTTCCAGACACCTACCTAGGTAGCTCTTTAACAAAGAATACCAAGGGACAAAGCAAATTTGGTAATAGAAGTAAATTGGAATCTTTTTTTTTTTTAAATTGTAAACTCTGTCTGAATTACAAAATACATTTTTTGTGTTTCATATTTCTCAACTTTTTCTTTTTTTATTAAACCCACTGTAGTGCAGAATAAACTTCTGCAAAACCCATGCTTACATTTCTTTTAACTTGATCCCATATTATCCCTACTGGATGACAGGGAAATTGGAAATCATGCTACAGTGTTGTGATTTGTGGCCAGCACATATGGATCTATTGTCAGATCCAACTAAAAATATTCTGGTTGGCTCCTGTGTTTCAAATATATTGACAAGCCCTGGAATAATCTATTTTTTAAGCAATCTATCATAACTGCCTCACTTTAAAGGGATGCTAAACACAGAATTCAAAGCAAAAATTAAATTAGCCTGAGAATGATTAGCAGATGTATTTATAAAATTTAGTTTTTTAAATATTTAAAACAGAATGTAAAGTTTTATTGTCCATAAAGCAAAGGATACTGCCATGTTGTAACTTCGGTTTTCTTCTTTACTGAGGTAAATTTTGAACAGTAATACATTATTCACTTTGTACAACAAGTGACTGTGTAAAAATATAGAAATACTAAAAGGACACAAATCCCCAAATGTATATTTCATGATTCAGATACTATTTTAAACATGTTTCCAATTTATGTATGTGATATATTAAGATGACTAGGTGCCACAAGCTATTCAACTTGTATTTAGTAATGTTTTCTGCTCTATGCTCCAGGATATTTTGCTTACCAGTCAGTTATGTGAACGGATGGTAATTGTGCAATACAGATCTTCCTAATGAAGATCTTTACCTAGGGGCAAACGGTTGGTTCTCGCAGGATTATACTCAGTATATGTTCTTACTCTATAGGTATCTATTTCTCAGATTAAAAATATTGTTCTGTTTTATGCTAAAGTCACATTTCCAGCTCTTCAAATCTAAAGCCAGATATCAGAAACATTGGCACTTTCATAAATGACCAGCAATAATACCAGAGACTCATGTTAAGCTTATGACTGGGGGTTATGATTAGGCTTAATTAGACTAATTGCTGCAGAGTCTGTCTCTGAACAATACTTCAGATAGTTCTATTTTCATTTGTCTTACACTAGTACTGAGAGGAAATGTAATGGTTATGTAATGGACATTCAAGTGTTAAAAGTATAAATTCTAATTTGTTAGATCATGTATTTTTTTGCAATATCTTGAACTCTGTATTTTATTGGCATTTAATTACTCACAATACCTATTACTCTTTAAGCAGTCCCATCTTTGAAGTTTGTACATCTATACTACAGATTAAAACAGGGCTGTTTTCTCTCTTTGTTATATTATATTTTAAAAAAAAATGTGTTTGTTTTTTTTTAATTTTCTAAATGCATAATCTCTTGAAATAATTAATTAAATTAAGTGCCTGGCCACCAAAGTCAGTTTCTTACTTTTCTCTAAATCCTTTTTACTATTTTTAATATTACATATATGATCACATAATCTTGTTCTTGCCTATATATATTTAGGCCCCATGAGCATTGTAAACAATATATGATGTTCTTCAAACTGCAATTGAAAAGATTACTCAGGGAATAGTTTGATCAATTTCACATGGCTATTAACCAATTTGTCTTTTAGTGTAGCCGCTCTTCACCAACTTGTATGAATTTTCCCACCAAAAACTTTAGCGAAAGTAGTGTCAGTGTTCAAAACTTTAATATTTTTTGTTCAAGATTTTCTCTATTTAACTCAAATTAAAATTGCATATGATTACTTAATTATTAAAGTGTGTGCCAAAATGTTAAACTTTTTCTTCCTTAAAACAATAACTCCCTTAGCTTGTCTGAACATAATTTAATTATCTAATGTCTGTTATGTCTACTTGAAAATAAAATCCCTACTTCCTTATGGCCACCCCTTGTTTGTAAGAAATTGAGTGCACCGTATGTGCACCTGTTACAGCTATGTCAGTCACTTCAAAACAAACCTTAACTCATCAATGATGGATACAGATTTTAGTACAGTTAGCATTAATAGTAATATTTGCATAAAAATTAAAAAATAAAACTCAGCAAAAACTTGGGGAAAATATTCTTGTAATAGTGAGTAGTGTACAAAACAGGTTAATTAAACTGTAAAAATGTTTATATTTAACATAGTAACATAGTAGATGTGGTTGAAAAAGGACAGAGGCCTGTTGAGTTTAACCTATACAAATTTGAATTTATTTACAGTTATAGCTCCTATTGAGCTTAAAAGGATATTACGGTCAATTTTTTTTTTTGTTTAATATATTTTTATTGAGGTTTTGAGCAGTAACAAAGGAACTCAAACACAATAAAGGTACATAAAACTGACATTCTGAAACATTAGAGTAATTAGACCGTGAGATAAGTCTTGACATAAAAAAATGGTACATATAAAGAAACCTCATTTTTTTATATAATATCATATAATATGTAATAGTTTGTTGAAGGTTAAGGGAGATCAGCAGGCAAGAGCTGCTCAATATTGGGGTGGGAAGTGGGGGGGGGGGGCAGGTTATCTGATTGTTGATATAAGTAATGAGAGGATTGATTAAATAGTTAATAGAAAGCTCATATTTGTATGAGGATGGTAGCTATAGGCTGCGTGTATACCATTACAGTAAATATGAGATAATGTTGGAGGAGATCGCTAAAATTGAAGTAAACCACTCTTGGGTTTTTTATTTGGCTTTAAACGAGAGGGCCATAATGATATATATAACGGGGAGTAAATAAAGATATAATATCCTATATAGAGTGTTTATATATACTTGGCCCCTGTTGTCTGTGTGAATCATGTTTCTAAACATAGTTTTAATGGTATCAGTAAGGATCTGAGTATGGGGTATATGTAATATTTATGTACTGGGATACTACAGAAGCATTGCCGTCCCACACCAATTCAATCCCATGTTGGGGCCCACATAGGGATTGTAGATGCCAAACAGATATTATGGACCCAAAGAGGAACAGTTGCTAATGAGTATAGGTGGGACATATATATTCAAAGAGGCGGCTGCCTTCATTTGTCTAGATAAAGATGAAGGGGTGCCTTCAAGTGTACATATAATAGTGAGGATATCGAATACTCAGGATTAAGCTCAGAACGGGATCACAAATGTAAAGAGCCAAAAAGCCAATACTAGAGCGTGATTAATGAATACAGCCTTTGAGAGGGGACTAAGTATTGTCATTGGGTGAGTGCAGCCCTTATAGAGTATTGTTAGAGGTTACAGATGGGGATCTAGGGTCTGGGTTAGGCAATTTAAATCATTAGCTCAGGAAGAGAGTAATAAACACGGTGAGTGAAGTGATGCTGCCACTGAGAGTCTAAACCTTAAAATGTATTCCCCACTGACTCGGCCGCTGATGGCGAGGACCTCATTATATACTATCTCAGTGAGGGGAAGCCCAGAGCAGTAGTAATATGAATTACCCTTTCATCATATAACTATTAGATGGGACAACCCATAAATAATCTTTTGAACTAGGTAAAAGTTCTTACCAAAATATAAACTACATGATAACATGCTGTTAGTGGTGAAATATGTTTAGTAAGTAAGGCATTGATCATTACTTCTAAACATGGAGTGGCTGTTTGAAAAAAAAAACAGAGAGCTATGTAGCTTTACTGCAGGAGTTCTCCCCACCTAATATAAAAGGAACGCTGGAAGTATAACTAAGCTGCAGTAGGGAATATTAGTAAGACCCTGTAGTTACTTAAAGTGAGGAGAACTCAACTAAATGTTCATAGTGTAGCGACCGCTCCAGTGAATAGAGCTTATTAAAGGAGAGACAGTAATGGTAGCACATTACAATAGTGAGCTAGAGAAGCTGCTCATCGACTAGTATAACTCAGAGTGCCTGTAAACAATATTTAACTGAGGGACTGGGGCAGAGCCGTTAGAGGGGTAAGTGTAATAAGGATACAGATAGATTAAACTGGAGTCTCTTCCAACGTAGTGAAATAAAGAATCGACCCTCTCTGGTATAGAAACATAGAAACATAGATATTGACGGCAGATAAGAGCCATAGGCCCAGCAAGTCTGCCCGACCTTACCTAACAGTATAAACTTATCTAGTTCGTAGGATAGCCCTATGCTTGTCCCATGCATTTTTAAAGTCCCCCACAGTGTTTGTTGCTACTACCTCTTGAGGAAGTTTATTCCATAAATCAATCACTCTTTCTGTAAAGAAGTGCTTCCTCAAATTACTCCTGAATCTACTACCCTTTAGCTTGAGCTCATGACCCCTTGTTCTTGAATTTTCCATTTTATGTAAAATACCCACAGCCTCAGTTTTACTAAACCCTTTAATGTACTTGAAAGTTGCTATTTATATCACCTCTTTCCCTTCTCTCCTCTAAGCTATACATATTTAGGTCATTGAGCCTATCCTGGTAAGTTTTATTTTTTAGACCATGTACCATTTTGGTAGCCCTCCTTTGCACAGATTCAAGTTTGTTAATATCCTTCTGAAGATATGGTCTCCAGAACTGCACACAATACTCAAGATGAGGCCTAACTAATGATCTATAAAGTGGCATAAGAACCTTACTATTTCTGCTGCAAATACCTCTACCAATACATCCAAGCATTGTGCTAGCCTTACTCGCTGCATTACTACATTGTTTACTAAGTTTTAAATCATCTGAAATAATAATTCCCAAGTCCTGTTCCTCGTCTGTAACAGTCAGTAAAGTGTCATTGAGTCTGTAATTAACATTTGGATTTTTCTTCCCTAAATGCATTATTTTACACTTTGCTGTGTTAAACTTTAGATCCCAGTCGTTTGTCCAATCCTCCAATTGTTGTATATCACTTCTCATTTTGTCTACCCCCCCTGGAACATCCACTCTGTTGCAAATTTTTGTATCATCTGCAAAGAGACATACTTTCACCTGTAGCCCTTTGCTGATATCGCAGATAAATATGTTAAACAAAACAGGCCCCAGAACTGACCCCTGAGGAACACCACTAGTAACAGCCCCCTCTGCTGAATGAACTCCATTTACTAAGACACTTTGTTTTCTGTCCTTAAACCAGCATTCCACCCAGTTCACAATTTTTGAATCTAGACCAAGGAGATATAGTTTGTGAATAAGTTTATTGTGTGAGACGGTGTCAAATGCTTTGCTGAAATCTAGATATGCTACATCAACTGCTCCTCCCTTGTCTAATACTTTTGTTACATAATCAAAGAAGTCAATTAGATTAGTCTGACATGATCTCCCTGAAGTAAAACCATGCTGATTTTGGTCCTCTAAATTGTTTGTCTTTATGTAAGTCATAATTCTTTCTTTTAAGAGGCTTTCCATTAATTTCCCTACTACTGAAGTTAAACTAACTGGCCTGTAGTTGCCAGATTCTTCTCTACTGCCCTTTTTATGAAGGGGTATTACATTTGCTATTCTCCAATCATCTGGGACAGCTCCTGTTAATAGTGACTGATTAAACAGATCAGTTAATGGGACAGTTAGCACTGATCGAAGTTCTTTTAAAACCCTTGGATGAATATTATCAGGTCCCACTGCCTTTGTAACATTTATTTTTGATAATGCTAACAAAACCTCATCCTCTGTAAAAAGATTACTGTTAAGCTTGTTTCTATTTTGCGTAGCATCCCTTAATGTAGACATTGTATCTTCACAATCTTTAGTGAAAACAGAACAGAAGTAATCATTGAGACAGTCTGCAATCTGCTTATCTCCTTCTATTATTCTACCATCAACTGATTTCAATTTTACTATTCCTACCTTATTTTTTCTTCTTTCACTGATATATCTAAAGAATGTTGTGTCCCCATGTTTTACTGACTGTGCTATCTCTCTTCTGCATGAGCTTTAACCTTCCTAATTAACTGCTTAGTCTTTTTTTGTTGGAGTCTCCATATTTTCATATCATCATCTGCTTGTGTGTGTCTGTAATTTTTATAAGCTATCTTTTATGTCTTTACAGCATGTGCTACTTCTTTGGAAAACCAAATTGGTTTCCGCTTTCTTTTACTTTTACAGACATGTCTAATACAGTGTGCGGTTGCATCTAAAATGGCATCTTTCACAAATTCCCACTGTTCTTGAACCCCTGTAATAAGAGTTTTCCCCTTTAAATAGTTTTTTAGGTATTCTCCCATTAATGAAAAATCTGCCGTCCTAAAGTCTAAAACTTTTGTTTTAGTCTGGGTGGACAGTTCCTGAACATGAATACTAAACCAAACAGATTGATGATCACTGGATCCTAAGTTCTCACCTACAGACACATCTGAAACTGTATCACTGTTTGTAAGTATTAGATCTAATATAGCTTCCTTACGAGTTGGTTCCTTGACTAATTGTTCAAGTGATTCCCCTAGCAGAGATTCAAGAATGTACCTGCTTCTAGCCGATCTAGCAGAAGGAATCTTCCAGTCTATATCTGGCAAATTAAAGTCCCCCAGTACTATAACCTTACCCTTCATGGTCATTTTGGTTATTTCATCTAATAACAGATTGTCCAGTTTTTCATCCTGCAATGGAGGCCTATATACAACCCCTATTCTAAAAACATTTTTATCTCCAATTTCCAAAGTCACCCAAATACTTTCCACCTCATCATTTGTTCCTACAATTTCAGTAACCTTTATATTTTCATTTACATACAAAGCAACTCCTCCACCATTCTTTCCTACTCTGTTCTTTTTAAATAACCTGTATCCAGGTATGACTATGTCCCAGTCATGCAAATCATTGTACCATGTTTCTGTTATAGCTACTAAATCCAAGTTGTCCCTAGTCATTATTGAAATGAGTTCAGGTAATTTATTTCCTAAGCTGCGAGCATTTGTGCTCATGGCACGAAGAATTTTTCTACTAGAATTTCTAGAATTGTTACTAGTACTAACAGTTTTGGCATGCTGTGGGGGGCAGGTGGATATATTAATGCTACCCCCCTTTATTAGTTTAAATGATTTCTAATAAAGTATTTGAACTCCTCTCCCAGATACTCTGTTCCTTTAGCATCCAAATGCAAGCCATCTCTCCTAAATAACCTAGTATCTTTCCAAACAGAGCTATAATGGCCAATAAAACCAAATCCTCGTTCCCTGCACCACTTATCTAACCAAGAATTAAATGTTGTTATCCGCTCCATCTTTCCTGCTTCCTGGTCATACACAGGTAAAATAGCAGAAAATGATAGAGTTGATGCCACAGTCTCTAAATTATTACCTAGGTCACAAAACTCTTTCTGAACAGCAGCAACATGATTACTAGCCAGATCATTTGTTCCTAAATGTACAATCACATCTAACTCACTTCCCTTTCCTGCTGCCTTAACAATTCTCAAAATACGATTCTTATCCTTGTGAGCAGTAGCTCCTGGAAGACATCTAACCTCCCTTGTTTCTCCTTTACTTTCACCTAAATACACATTCCTCAAAATAGAGTCACCCACTAACAGTCTTTTTCTCAAAAACACATCTGCAGTTCTTTCCTGTGTTATGTTACCTGGAGAATCAGGTGCCAATAGATTTAAATTACCTGTTACAGCTTCAGAGGGCTCAGAAACAGCAATCTCCTCATCACAAGTGTATTCGGCAAGAGCAGCATAGGAGTTTTGCAATGGCAGAGGTTGTGGGCAATGCTTCTGGTCTACTGTTCTAATTCTTCCAGAGCCTACAGTGATCCATCTGCCTCTCCTTGCTGATCTCTGGGGTAGAGGGGCTTCTTTCTGAGGCAGCTTTGTAGAGGTAACAGGTATGTTACTTACCTTAGCTTGAAGTTTAGCTATTTCCTCCCTTAACAGGGAAAACTGCTAACAAACAGGACAGCCCCTAAATCTCCAAAAAGTAGAACGATTAAAAAGTGCAAAACACCCATTGCACTGTATCTGAGACATTTTAAACTATGCAACACTTTAACAATAAGAAAAATATAAGTATTATTTACTACTGAATAAGCCTGAATAACCATGAATAACTCCTGAAATAACTCAAATATCCTTATTTATTTGATCCTTTTTTAGTTTGATCCCTTTGCTAAGAAGCAGAGCTAAATGTTTAACAGAGCTAAACAGATCTCTTTAAATACCCTCAGAAAGATAGGGTGGGGTCCCTCCTAATTGCTCACCTATGCAAACAATCTAATTGTTATCTAATTGCAATACTAAAAACCAGAATACAAAAGAATGTAAATTAACTCAAACCTTTAACTATTCAATTTCTGTAGTGAAACTAATTCACAGTTCAGGTCTACCACCTTTAACTATTCAATTTCTGTAGTGAAACTAATTCACAGTTCAGGTCTACCACCTTTAACTATTCAATTTCTGTAGTGAAACTAATTCACAGTTCAGGTCTACCACCTATAAAAAAACAAAATATAAAGTTAATAGAAATACAAAATATATTATCTGAAAGTACAAACTATTCAAGTAACAACAATTTAAAAGATAAATGTTATATACCTTTCTGAAATAACTCAAATATCCTTATGTATTTGATCCTTTTTTAGTTTGATCCCTTTGCTAAGAAGCAGAGCTAAATGTTTAGCAGAGCTAAACATATCTCTTTAAATACCTTCAGAAAGATAGGGTGGGGTCCCTCCTAATTGCTCACCTATGCAAACAATCTAATTGTTATCTAATTGCAATAGTAAAACCAGAATACAAAAGAATGTAAATTAACTCAAACCTTTAACTATTCAATTTCTGTAGTGAAACTAATTCACAGTTCAGGTCTACCACCTATAAAAAAAACAAAATATAAAGTTAATAGAAATACAAAATATATTATCTGAAAGTACAAACTATTCAAGTAACAACAATTTAAAAGAGAAATGTTATATACCTTTCTGAAATAACTCAAATATCCTTATTTATTTGATCCTTTTTTAGTTTGATCCCTTTGCTAAGAAGCAGAGCTAAATGTTTAGCAGAGCTAAACAGATCTCTTTAAATACCCTCAGAAAGATAGGGTGGGGTCCCTCCTAATTGCTCACCTATGCAAACAATCTAATTGTTATCTAATTGCAATACTAAAAACCAGAATACAAAAGAATGTAAATTAACTCAAACCTTTAACTATTCGATTTCTGTAGTGAAACTAATTCACAGTTCAGGTCTACCACCTTTAACTATTCAATTTCTGTAGTGAAACTAATTCACAGTTCAGGTCTACCACCTTTAACTATTCAATTTCTGTAGTGAAACTAATTCACAGTTCAGGTCTACCACCTATAAAAAAACAAAATATAAAGTTAATAGAAATACAAAATATATTATCTGAAAGTACAAACTATTCAAGTAACAACAATTTAAAAGATAAATGTTATATACCTTTCTGAAATAACTCAAATATCCTTATGTATTTGATCCTTTTTTAGTTTGATCCCTTTGCTAAGAAGCAGAGCTAAATGTTTAGCAGAGCTAAACATATCTCTTTAAATACCTTCAGAAAGATAGGGTGGGGTCCCTCCTAATTGCTCACCTATGCAAACAATCTAATTGTTATCTAATTGCAATAGTAAAACCAGAATACAAAAGAATGTAAATTAACTCAAACCTTTAACTATTCAATTTCTGTAGTGAAACTAATTCACAGTTCAGGTCTACCACCTATAAAAAAAACAAAATATAAAGTTAATAGAAATACAAAATATATTATCTGAAAGTACAAACTATTCAAGTAACAACAATTTAAAAGAGAAATGTTATATACCTTTCTGAAATAACTCAAATATCCTTATTTATTTGATCCTTTTTTAGTTTGATCCCTTTGCTAAGAAGCAGAGCTAAATGTTTAGCAGAGCTAAACAGATCTCTTTAAATACCCTCAGAAAGATAGGGTGGGGTCCCTCCTAATTGCTCACCTATGCAAACAATCTAATTGTTATCTAATTGCAATACTAAAAACCAGAATACAAAAGAATGTAAATTAACTCAAACCTTTAACTATTCGATTTCTGTAGTGAAACTAATTCACAGTTCAGGTCTACCACCTTTAACTATTCAATTTCTGTAGTGAAACTAATTCACAGTTCAGGTCTACCACCTTTAACTATTCAATTTCTGTAGTGAAACTAATTCACAGTTCAGGTCTACCACCTATAAAAAAACAAAATATAAAGTTAATAGAAATACAAAATATATTATCTGAAAGTACAAACTATTCAAGTAACAACAATTTAAAAGATAAATGTTATATACCTTTCTGAAATAACTCAAATATCCTTATGTATTTGATCCTTTTTTAGTTTGATCCCTTTGCTAAGAAGCAGAGCTAAATGTTTAGCAGAGCTAAACATATCTCTTTAAATACCCTCAGAAAGATAGGGTGGGGTCCCTCCTAATTGCTCACCTATGCAAACAATCTAATTGTTATCTAATTGCAATACTAAAAACCAGAATACAAAAGAATGTGAATTAACTCAAACCTTTAACTATTCAATTTCTGTAGTGAAACTAATTCACAGTTCAGGTCTACCACCTATAAAAAAACAAAATATAAAGTTAATAGAAATACAAAATATATTATCTGAAAGTACAAACTCTTCAAGTAACAAAAATTTAAAAGACAAATGTTATATACCTTTCTGAAATAACTCAAATATCCTTATGTGTTTGATCCTTTTTTTAGTTTGATCCCTTTGCTAAGAAGCAGAGCTAAACAGATCTCTTTAAATACCCTCAGAAAGATAGGGTGGGGTCCCTCCTAATTGCTCACCTATGCAAACAATCTAATTGTTATCTAATTGCAATACTAAAAACCAGAATACAAAAGAATGTAAATTAACTCAAACCTTTAACTATTCAATTTCTGTAGTGAAACTAATTCACAGTTCAGGTCTACCACCTATAAAAAAACTAAATATAAAGTTAATAGAAATACAAAATATATTATCTGAAAGTACAAACTATTCAAGTAACAACAATTTAAAAGAGAAATGTTATATACCTTTCTGAAATAACTCAAATATCCTTATGTATTTGATCCTTTTTTAGTTTGATCCCTTTGCTAAGAAGCAGAGCTAAAAATATAATTTAGGGCATATATTAAGTAAAATACACACCTCCACTATAGCACACATTGTGGTTAATTTAGCCCTATACCCATAATTGTATATAGAAATGGTGAACTGTGACAATATAAATCTTTCAAAGTATTATATTGAGTTAGGTTAAGAATAGTTAACTGTAAAATTTAGCTCCTGAAGAAGCTGTGAGGTGACTTTCTCAGCTATTGGCAGACATGTGAAACATCTAACAATAGAAACCAGGCTTGCTGAGGACTCACAGGCACAAGGACGCTGTACTGTTCCTCAGTTTCGTCAAGAACATCTGTAATTGTGTCCCCTATGTATATAGTCTCAGTGTACGGCTGCTGAGTGACATCCAGGTTATGCAGGCTGTCACCAAAGATCTCTAATCCCTCTTCTGTTATACCCTGTACAGGGCAACAAGTAGACCTTATTTCATGGGTCAGTATTTCATGATGAATGTCCAATCTATTGATTAAAGTGTGCAGAGCACTAACAATCTGCGCCTCCATATTGATCCACGCAGGCACTGCAGGCTTCTGACCATTAAATCACCCCATGATAGAGTTTCAGATCAAATCTGGTGTCGGTTAACTGGAATAATTTTTTCTGCCACGAGCGGGTGCAGGCACTACGTTAGTCGGGTTTACAGTGTACCTCGCAGTGGGATTCAACTGGAGCTCTCCAATTTGCAGTCTGGATCTAATAAGCCCTGAGGAGCTGCATGGGGACAGCGGCACTCCATTTACATTCTTCGCCAGTATAAAGTTATCAGCTCTGCCCAACTCAGCACTTGCATGGAGCTCCTTGTGGGCTATAAAATGGCCACTCCTCCGACGAGCAGGGTGAGAGCTGCGGATACTGCTCCGAACTGCCACTTCAGACCTTCTCTTCCCTTCAACTCCTCCAATACTGATCTGCAGAACTTTAGCCACAGTTTTGTGATATCTTAGGCAATACTGAGCAGTCTAGTTGATAGTTATGTATATCTTATGAGCAGAGCTCTCTCTGTATGCGACCGCTCAGATGCCCAGCTTGCTCCGCCCCCATGGTCAAAATATAAATGCACATAGATGAATTACATTTTTTAATAGAAACATATTTGCAATATACATGTAATGTCAAAAATGCTTTAAGTAAAATTTATCACTGTTTTAGAGTTAACATTTTTCTCTGCACATTCATGTGAAACATATTCTTAGGGCTCGATGATTGAAAGCTCTCTGGGCTGGCGAGATTATTAAAGAATGCTCGCCAGTCCTTCTATTTCCCTTGTGGCCATTTTTTACCCTGAAAACAGGGTGTCTCGCTAAGGGGCGTATACTGCATTTTCATATGAAATGTGCACAACAAAATTCGTATTTTAAACATTATACAAAACAAATATTTGAATCATTCACACAAAAATAAGCAGGGAAAAATTGTATTGTTAAGGTGCATCAAAAATCGTAACAAAATTCTTCACCAAAAATCGTATGTTAACA
Organism: Bombina bombina; assembly: GCF_027579735.1. Classification (NCBI taxonomy): domain Eukaryota; kingdom Metazoa; phylum Chordata; class Amphibia; order Anura; family Bombinatoridae; genus Bombina; species Bombina bombina. The sequence continues at coordinate 778,865,856 of NC_069499.1, read as the reverse complement.
AAAACGTAAAATTAGTATGTAATTTACACAGGAATAAATCAAATTAAATATTCACAGCGTAAATTGTACTTGTAGTACACTGAATGTGCAAAAATCACACAGAAATTTGAATTTATAAATACAAAATGCAAAGCATAATTGTTGTTTTTTCGTAAAATGGGCTGAACATGGGCGTTCCATGGGCGTATATGAAAATGTCTCACTAATCCCAGCGTAATTCTATAAAGATTTTCGCACTGCAGATATCACAGTTTTTTCTCGCCAACTAAAAGGTGGCGAGCTTTTGTCAAAACAATACAAACACTTATAACCCCAATAGAAAACCAAATGCATACGAACATATAGGCGAATGTAAGATGCTATAAGCAGAAAGCAGCGTAATGTGAGTTATATTGGCTGCAGGATTTTAATTTTAAAGTGCTCCCCCTGCTCTCTGCTAACTTCGCACTAAGGAGCGAAGTTTCTCTATCCAGCAAGCTCCATTACTTTTAATAGGAGCCATCTCGCAACTCGCAGGGACTGCCCCTTTTTTACGATCATTGCACCGGGGCAGCCCTGCGAGTGTCAGCGAGAAAAAGAAGGTTTGAGCTGCCGAACAATATATCATCGAGCCCTCAGTGCACCAGCATTTTAAGTACTGTAGCTGCTCAGAGTGCCAGTGGGATTGTATCATGTCAGCAATTAACAAATTGAGTCATTACCAGATGGCACAAGCACCTTAGGGTCTCTGAGCAAGTGGTGTGTTTAAGATGCTGGTGAATGGGGCATACTTAAATATACTTTTGAAAGAGTTATAGCTTTTATTAAAGCATTTTTTTCTAATACATGCATATTACAAAAATGCTTCTATTCAAACCTGAAATGCATCCATTTGGATTCGAAATTTGGCTGGAATGTCCCTTTAAATTAACCGCATTAAAAAGGTGATCCATTTAACACAAGCAATCAAATCCTTGAATTATGTTTCTAGTCGAAATGTATCTAAACCATTTTGAATGTATCTAAGGTATTGGCATTTACTACCTCCTTAGGTAATGAGTTCCACAAGTTGATTACTCTTATACTATAAAGGAACAAAAATTATATTAGTATTTATTGTATAGTATGCTAGTTGTGCAGTTATGCTATAGAAATAATGATATGACTTAGTTTTAATTGATTTGTCAGCAAGTTAAAGGGGAGTGCCAGTGCCAGTGTGTGGTCTATTACACACCTAAGAATTAACTCCTTTGCATCTGGAGTTAAATGTGTGGGAGTTATTTTGTTGCAAGTTCAGGGGCGGGCAGTTGCTTACATGTTTTAAGTGAACAATGTAAAGTTATTAAATGTGCTTAAACTCCCCCTTAAGCCATGCTCTAATAGTCTACTCCTTCTAAATAGACATTACATACAAAATTTACAATTTGATTAAGAGCTGATGCGAAAAGCACAGGTGATCTCTATTCTTTGTGTTGAACACAATCAAAATAAAATACAAGATAATATACAAAGGATATATTAATATCAAAAGTTTATTAAAAAGGAAAAATAAAAAATATGAAACAAAAAAATGAATGTATCAATGCAATATGTAAATTTCTATATTGGCAAACTTCTACTGTCCTTAATGTACTGACACTATCCTTAAAATACTGGTGTCCTTTAAGGGTTTTAGGGATGTCTCCCTATTTAACTCATTTGAACCCATATATATGTGTCATTGAATTATGTTCATGGAAATAAATAAAGTACCTTATTATTTACTGTCCTTAGTGGTTGCTTGCTTTCATGTGGGTCTCTTGAGCTTAGACACAATTCTGACATAGCAGACAAGCTCACCATGCTAGTGTTTGTAGTTATTATGCTATTAGTCACATGATCAGATCCTTCATGATATATTATAGGTCCAAAATGGTCACGTGGCTTGTGAAGTCTCTTGTAATCGTAGCCAGCATCTATCAGGTTGAACAACTTTTCTGATAATGGCTTGGAGCTCCTCTAATGCTGTGCTCTTGACTGAATAGATGGATGTTGAAAATACAATGTTTAAATAATGATAAAACACACTTTATAGTGCAAGCTAAAATACTTCTCTATGCACTTTACTTTGGATAGATGACAGTTGCGAACAAAGCATTTTAGGTGATAACAAAACACATATTTTTTTCTGTGCAAGCTGGAATGCTTCTTGTATGTTATTTCTGATCCTGTCATCTGTACCCTTTGGATACTCCCAGATGTTTCACAGATCTGACAAGCTTGTAGTGGTCACATTTCAGAAGAAGGTTCAAACAAAGTGTTTAGGAGATTTTTTCCTAGTTTGCAGGAGAATAATCTTCGAGTTTCACTCGGTCTAAATCATGAATGTCTAATTATGATTGTACTGTCTCTTTAATTAATTTGTAGGATATACTTAAACATTTCCCAGGTGTTCTTGAAGTCTCCCACAGTGTTTGTCATTACCACTCTAATTTTAGTAGCCCTCCTTTGAGCAGATCACATGTAATCTATACCATTCTGGCTACCTGAACAGTACATAATAGTAAAGATAAGGCCTAAAAAATGTAAAGTGGCATAAGAACCTTACTATTCTTGCTGCAAATACCTCTACGTATACAATTAAGTATTCTACTGACCTTACTTGCTATTGTTTACCAAATTTCAAATCATACAAAAAATAATTGTTCATTCTCATTTCTCTTTTTTAACAGTCAGTTAAGTGTCATGGAATCTGTAATTAACCTTAAGATTGTTTTTTTCTTTTTTCTAAATGAATAATTGTGCACTTTGGGATGTTAAACTTAAAGGGACATGAAGCCCAAATTTTTCTTTCATGATTTGGAAAGAGCATACAATTATAAACAACTTTCAAATTTACTTCTATTATATATTTTGCTTCATTCTCTTGATATTCTTTGCTGAAAAGCATATCTAGATATGCTTAGTAGCTGCTGATTGGTAGCTGCACATAGATGCCTCCTGTGATTAGTTCACTGTGTGCATTGCTATTTCTTCATTAAAGTATATCTAAAGAATGAAGCAAATTAGGTAATAGAAGTAAATTGGAATGTTGTTTAAAATTGTATTCTCTACCTTAATCATGAAAGAAAATGTTTGGGTATAGTGTCCCTTTAAGATCCCAGTCATTTGTACAATCCACCAATTTTTTTATATTCACATAAATTTGATTAGAAATGTTTTATAACCATTTGCCAACAGATATACCTTCCCTGTAGCCCTTTGCTAACTTTGCTGATAAAAATTAAACAGGGGGCAGAGCCTATAGCTGTTGCGGTAGGACGTGTGTGTAGAGAGCTCCTGATTGCAATCTACTATTTTGGAGTTATTCCCTAACTCTCACTTTACTTTTTGCTTGGAAAACATATACCACTTCATCTTGTGTTGTTCAAGAGGAGTCTGGAGATTTTTGGCACAACACAGACCTACCTATGTTCCTCAGCTGACTGCATCACGACTAGCCACGAGGTTGTAAGGCCTTCATGTCTTAACGCTGGTGTAGTTAAAGCTACCGCATACATACCCCCCCCCAGGTCCCTGGGTCATCAAACCAGTTCAATTGCAACTGGACAGCTTTGCTTACAAATGGAGTCACAGATTCTAGAAGAAACCCTACTACGTATGCTAGATGAACACTTCCAAAGCCTGCATATGTTACTTAATAAGTGCTTTAGTGGTATTATCAGCCCACACAGTCAAGAACGTGCAAGTTTACTTATCCCCCAGTTGACGACTGCTGACACTACCCAGAGAGAAACCTCCGGTGCAACGGGTTCAACTTATACTGATGGAGGAGGTGAAGAAATGTGGTTTGTTGCTGACCTGTCGGACACTCAGATCGCTAACAGTAGGGGCTCTATCACTGCAGTTAATGGCGAAAATGCCTCCCTCTATGCTGTGCAGAAGGCATGTAATGTTACCCTGATGGAGCGGAGAGAGACATGTGTTATCTCTGCGGACCCAAATTCAGCCCTACAGCAGGTAGTGATTGATGCTGGCTGCCCTTCCTTACCTGGAACTGGACCTATAACAGAAGTTTTAGAACTCACCTATACGCCCACAACGTTGGGGTGTTCAGGCCAGCTATTGGAACATAACTGCTGGCAGCGACACCTTCCATGCTTGGGGCCCCATACTTTAGTGAATATCCTGCTGGGCATGGGACATGGCGTCGTGATTCCATTCCCAACCAAGAGCCAGAGCGCCACGCTCCCTAGCCTGATCATGCTGACTGGACCCTCCTCACAGCGTCCTGGAGATCGGGGGATGCGGACCCTGTTTGCATGGAGGCCTGACCTGCTGCGGATTCCGCAACTGTTCGGCTGGGATCCCGGAATACCAGTGAACTCTGTCTAAGGTGTTAAGTAGAACGGAGGTGACAGGGGAAATCTACACCTTAACAAAACATCTTACCTCACGGGAATTGTCCTCCTGGAATACCGGAACAGAGTGCCCTAACACCATGACAGAGGATGTTACTATAACCACCCTGGATGTTTCCATACGGATCTAGTACTGGTAAAGCTCTATTCCTTAGTAAACATCCCCTGTGTCAAGCTGCTCAATGTCCGATCACTAACTGGCTGATTTGATCTTTTGGGTCTGATCGACAGATATTACCCTGCTTCATAAATGTTGTGGCCGGTTTCCCTGTAGCGGTCCCTTTCGCTAATATGTATGCTAAGACTTAAGCTATAATAAATGTACTTATTTTATTTATTGCGACTCTCCAACAGTGTATCCCCACTATAACCTTCACATTCATTGGCATTGGTGAACGTCTCTCATTTATTTTGAATCGCTCAAGTGTTCATTATTACTCAGAAACACCTCAACTTGATATTTGTGGGAATTACACCCTGGTAAAAATAGGTATAGAGTAAAGCGTGTTTGTCATTTTAAGGTGCCCCTACGCTTTTAATTCCCCTATCTTCTGCCCTTTACTGATTAACTGGTACATAACTACCTACTTAGTTCTATTACTGGGTTGAATATCAGTCTAACATTTTTATTATGCAGAATACTTGTTTAGTTTAAAGTTGAGCACCATAAGCTATTTCACTTGTTATATAATGTGCAGTGCCACTAGTTTGAAGTAGTCTCTATCCCTGGCAGGTATTAGTTTTAGCAAATGATATGCATATCTTGTTGCAGTTTCACTAATTTGAATGTTCATTTTACTTTTTTATCTTTTTTATTTATTCTTACATATATGTGCAGTATATGTATATTTGTATATTTTACTATTGTTCTTATATATTTATGCTGGATATATTGAGGGGTCCTTCTCACAACCTAAAGTGTAATGCTGCTGGGGGATATCGTGGGAGATTTCCTGATATGCTTAATCTTGTTAGGGAGATCCATATGTCACCTTTAGTCAGCTTTTAAAGGTATGTTTTCTTTCAGAAGAATTAAACATGGTGCTTTCTAATAGTTGCCTAAATGCTTCCCCATTATGCTTACTTAGATGTCTCTCTTTATAATATCTTAAATTGAGCCTATAGTTATAACTAATGGGGATGCATCAATTCTCATATGCAGTATACTCACAAAGACTGATCTACTGTCCCCTTAGTGTAGTGACTTAAACCCTCTACATTTTAAAATGATCAGTAGGCTCAATCCATGTGATTTTTCTATTCACTTATCCGTTTTTTCTCCACTGCCCTTTAATTCTTACAGGCATAAGGCCAACAAGCAATACTGGCCCTTGATACATCTTTTTACTCCCACCATACGGATCTAATTGGAAACACTCTTAGTGTCATCCTAGCACCTGGCTTACTCCCATAATGTTACCCTGAATATGAAACATACCAATTTATTATCTTGCAATTTTTTTTTACACTAGTATATCCACTGTTAATATTTTGATTTTCTAGTGGCAACAACGGTTTTTACGTTACCACTTTATTGTTGAAGCATATCATGCAACCTATTTATAACATATTGTCATTAACCTAGCATTATACATATATATAACATTCCCCTGTTAAGGTTATCTTCTAGTTCTTCTTAAAGCTAAAAATGTTCCCTAATATCATGGCCCAAGAGCGGCCTTTTGCGACTCCTTAGTCCCCCTTCGTTATGATACATAAGTATACTTAGGTCCAAGAGTGGCCCTTTGTCCAATGGGGGAACCCTTGAATGTAAAGTCCCCTTATTGAGCTATTTCAGTTATCAGAGGTCCAAGAGTGACCTTTTGCAGTTTTGGGGACATTCACGCATAGAACTACAAAAGGAGGTTCATTGCTGGAGTTCAGTAGCTGGGTGTGAGCTATAGTGAGGTTGTTATTTACTTGTCTTTGAAATCTACTGTTTGACATAATTGTACTGTATCAAGTTTTTGATGTCCCTGCTACTGAATGTATACATAAAGTTGTATTTTTGAATGACCTCAATAAAAGCTTTTTTTATTAAAAAAAAAAAAAAAAATTTAAACAGTACAGGCCCTAGAACTCTACTAGTAACGGCCCCCTCCAGTGAATGCACTCTATAACACTCTGTCATCTATCCTTAAGCCAGCATAGCTACCCAATTCACACTTTTTGAGTCTTGTTAGTTGTGAAAGACAGTGTCAAATGCCTTGCTGAAAACTAGATAAACTGCATCTACTTCTCCAACTTGGTTTAACACTTTGGTTATCATTCAAAGAAGTCAATTAGAATAGTGTAAAATGCTGTTTTGGTCCTTTACATTGTTTGTCTTTATTCAAGTTATAATTATCTTCTTTGAAAGAGTTTCCATTAATTTTCCTACTATTGAAGCTACACTAACAGGCCTGTACCTACCAGAGTCTTTCCTGCTTCCCATTTTTATGGAGAAGTAATACATAAGCTAATCACTTGGAACAGCTCCTGTCAATATTGATTCATTAAATACGTCAGCTAATGGGACAGCTAGAACATATCAAAGTTCCTTTAAAACCCTTGGACAAATATTATATGAACCAAAATACTTTTTTTTTTTTTAAATATTTTTTTTTAATGTTTGCCGAATAGAATGTAGCTCAAGAACATGATGCTAATTTGGTATTACAAAACTAGTATCCATAATATTTTGTCTATATGATATGAAACAGAGTATATAAACTACAATACAGAGAATACCGGTGGGTGATAAATGTTAGGTTTTTTGTTCTACGCTCTCCATTGGCATCTATGGGGTGAATAAGTTTTCATGGTCGAGATATCCAAAGTCATTTAGTTACCACGTGTTGGGTTTCACTCACAGGGAAACGTTTTAATTTCAACTTGCACAAAATCTTTACTTCTGTTTGTGTTATAACTCGAGTGAAAGCGCTAAATAGCACACCTCTTGTAATCTGGTCCATAATGTAGTAAAAAGAGGCAATGAGAACATTTATTAAAGCAATTAAAGCAGTGTTTTGTAAAAACAATCTTATAAGGGGAACATTTTAACAATGTTAACAATGTGGAGTAGAATATATCACTAAAAATGCTTAGGAAAAACTGATATTTTTACTTTTATTATTGATGATGCAGTATAAACTCATCCTTTGTAAAAATATTAGTGCTAAGCCTGTTTCTATTTAAGTAGCAATCTTTATGTTATGGTTCTATCTTCACAATCTTTTGTGCATACATAACAGAAGTAATCATTGAGAGAGTCTGCAATTCACTTACCTCCTTCCTGTGACCTTTATTCTTACTATCAGATCTTTTTGTGTTACCATTCTTTACTGTAATTAGAGAGTTATGCATTACATCCTCCTTGTGAGTTGAAATCATTGTTGCTTTTGTAGTTTAGTGTCTATTATTCCAGAATAAGGGTTACCATAATACTGTCTAATTTCTGCCCAATTTGTAGCAATAATTATATTATAAATATACAATCTGTACTGAGCCTTAATTAGCCATCTGGATAACTACATGCAGAAAAAAATAAATACATACTGTATATTTTTAAAGTAGTATCATAAGCATATTTAGAGAATAGTTTTTTCGTACCTGTTAAATTTATGTATGATTCCGATAATAATTCCACCAGACACATGAGACTCCTAAATTACACAATATTTATTTATTCATTATTATTTTTTAATCATAATTACTAGCTTTGGGGACTCTTTTTTAATTGACATTTAACATAACCTAACAAACAGATGTCTCTCCTACACTTTATTCCACTAAACTGATTTTTAAATGTCATCCCCAAAAGCATCAGTCAGATAAGATGGTAGAGTTTACACAGATTGTTTGCAAATAAACATTTCCAGACTTTCTACACATTAAATTTTAAAATATTTAGCCACTTATGTATATGACACACATGAACTAGCACTGTCTAACTGTGAAGAACTGTCAAAATGCACTGAGACAAGAGGCGACCATCAAGTGCTTAAAAATTAGCATATGAGCCTACCTAGGTTTAGCTTTCAACAAAGAATACAAAGAGAATAAAGAAATTTTATGATAAAAGTATATTGGAAATTTGTTTAAAATTACATGCCCTATCTGAATCATGAAAGTTAAAATTTTGACTTGACTGTCCCTTCAACCCCCACTGCAATTTATATGCATTGTTACCTTTATTATAGGAACCAATCTAGCTCTTGTGTTTTTCTAGTGATCACAATCCTAACATGCTTCTGTCACTGCTAAAAGTCAAAATCTTTATCTCTCAAGAACAACACAAAATAATCATCTGCTTTGTTAATATTCCGATCTCATAATTCAAAAATGAAATGCACAGGATTAAGTATAGAAAAAATGGCAATTTCAGGGGTTAGTGATTTCATTACAGGATTACGGGCCTGTATGTTGATTGATTCTTTTTAATAGCATGTAGTGCTAATAGGTGGTGTTTGTTTATAAGTATACTGGGCAGGTGTATTTGTTGGGTTATTGATTTGACTCATTTTCATTATTATTCATTTTTGCAATGTTAATTAATAGAGCAGGTAGCCTTTATATATGTTTGGTAATGTTGCTTCCTAACATCTTGCAATATGGCAGCAAGTAAAATCAGTATTTAGCCTATGCACTAAATCAATGTACATTCAAAAACATTTTTCTGGTACTTAGTAATAACTGTTGAGAGGGTTTATTAAAGGGACATAAACCCCCAAATTTTTTATTCAAATTTTCTTAATTCACTTGGAGTCCTTTGTTGAAACAGCAGCAATGTTATACTGGGAGATAGCTGAGCACATCTAGTGAACCAATAATAAAACATACAGTATATATATATATAAAGGTTGTATTCCAAATACACACACGGCTTCAAGTGTGTTCCAAGCATTTGAAAGCAGCAGGCAACACAGGGAAATTCAAATAATAAGCAGTTTAATCCAGTTCAAAATAAACAGCAGGGCCTTAACCCATAACGTTTCGGTCTACACCTAGACCTTTTTCAAATGGAGTCCATGTGAGAGATACAGAACCCACTAAGTGACTAAGCATATATACACACAAACATTAAACAGAATAAGCCAAATTTTCATAACCCGCGCCAAACTGCCTCCTAGCGATCCGCCCGATTCAAAGAGTGCCCCACGAGTGTCGGCGTGAACGTCGTGACGTCACAGGTAACGGAGACCAGAGTGAGGCCGAAACCTGGAGTCATGGCAACGGTAAACAACCAAGCCGTATGCCACAATACAGAGTGAGACGGAGGGCTAGGGGGTGTGTACAAAAGAGTATGTACACAGCGTAAGGCGCGAGGGGAAGAAATACACAAAAAACATATACATGAAAACAGTGAAACACCACAATATAAGCAAGTGACAAACTACTAATCAAATGATAATCTAATAAGGGAGTGGGCTATGTCATACGCCCCAAAAGGAAAAATTCACATAAAACCTAGAAGTCAATTAAATGTGTTTCATACAAGACCAATCAATACAGATATGTATCAATGGGAGACTACTAGAAATGCAGGGGTCACAACATATGTCAATACATTTATGAGGATTACCTGGGGCACTAATAGTAGGAACAATGTTCCAAAATTGGAAGCGAGGACAAGCATTAAGTCCAACAAGTACAGATCCTATGTATTACTGAGGCATAGGAAAGAAATAATTTATAGCAACAACCAAAGTCAATGGTAGAGTTCAAGCCTTTAGGAGCCATGGTATTGAGGTTAAATATCCACCTGGCTTCCAGGCGCAATAGGGTTGAAGCCCTATCGCCGCCAAGCCTCGGTCGCGGTACGTGGTCCATCAGATGGTTACAGGTTACACAATTGCCACATCTGTAGCATCCCATCTTGGCTTTTGGTAGCCAGGTCCGTCGTTCATAGCAATGCACCGGGTCGTTTAAGACCAGAAGGTCACGTAAGTTTTTGGACCTTTTGTAAACCATACGTGGTGGTGGGAGGTCATAAAACGGAAGGCTGAAGTCTTTTGCCACTATTTTCCAATTCTCTCTGATAGTATCAGATATCACCTCCGAAAGTGGAGTATATGTAGTGATAAAGTTCATTCTGAGATCTTCTTGTTTTTCTCTATTGCGTACCATGAGACTGTCGTGGGTTTGATTTTCAGCAACCAGAAGCTGTTTTTCAATCAGTTGTGAGGGGTAACCACGTTGAAGGAACTTCTGAGCCATTTCAGTAAGTTGTGCTTTTTTATGATGATCTTCGGTGTTGTTACGAACGACCGTCAGGAGCTGCGAGGAGCTTACACCGTTTTTTTGGGTATGGGGATGAAAGCTATTGTAGTGTAGTATAGAGTTTTTGTCAGTTTCCTTATGAAATAAGGTGGTGTGCAGGAAGTCAATACCCATAGAGTCAGTTTTGTATATTTCAAGATCCAAGAAGTGAATTTTTTCAAAATTCCACTCTATTTTAAATTTAATGGTGGAATCTAAATCATTCAGTGATTTGAACCAATGCATAAGTGATGCCGGGGTGCCTCGCCAAACGAGAAACACGTCGTCAATATAGCGATGTTAGAATCTGAAAATCAAACCCGCGACAGTATCATGGTACGCAGTAGAGAAAAACAAGAACTTTGTCACTACATTTACGTGACCTTCTGGTCTTAAACGACCTGGTGCATTGCTATGAACGACGGACCTGATGGTTACAGGTTACACAATTGCCACATCTGTAGCCAAGATGGGATGCTACAGATGTGGCAATTGTGTAACCTGTAACCATCTGATGACTGCAAACAGCTTCCACCATCCTCATACTGACAGGACATACAAGATCAACCATAGGTTGACATGTACATCTGAATTCGTGGTATATGCTATTATCTGCCCGTGCTCTTTATACTATATTGGCAAAATGACTACTACATTCAGAGAACGATTAGCCAACCACAAATCAGCCATACGGCAGGCCATAAAATCGGGTGACTCAGAGCAACCAGTCGCGAGACATTTCGCACAAGCGGGACACTCATTGTCCTCACTGAGGGTACTTCTGATAGACCACGTACCGCGACCGAGGCATGGCGGTGATAGGGCTTCAACCCTATTGCATCTGGAAGCCAGGTGGATATTTAACCTCAATACCATGGCTCCTAAAGGCTTGAACTCTACCATTGACTTTGGTTGTTGCTATAAATGATTTCTTTCCTATGCCTCAGAAATACATAGGATCTGTACTTGTTGGACTTAATGCTTGTCCTCGCTTCCAATTTTGGAACATTATTCCTACTATTAGTGCCCCATGTAATCCTCATAAATGTATTGACATATGTTGTGACCTCTGAATTTCTAGTAGTCTCCCATTGATACATATCTGTATAGATTGGTCTTGTATGAAACACATTTGACTTCTAGGTTTTATGTAAATTTTTCCTATAGGGCGTATGACATAGCCCACTCCCTTATTAGATTATCATTTGATTAGTAGTTTGTCACTTGCTTATATTGTGGTGTTTCACTGTTTTCATGTATATGTTTTTTGTGTATTTCTTCCCCTCATGCCTTACGCTGTGTACATACTCTTTTGTACACACCCCCTAGCCCTCCGTCTCACTCTGTATTGTGGCATACGGCTTGGTTGTTTACCGTTGCCATGACTCCAGGTTTCGGCCTCACTCTGGTCTCCGTTACCTGTGACGTCACGACGTTCACGCCGACACTCGTGGGGCACTCTTTGAATCGGGCGGATCGCTAGGAGGCAGTTTGGCGCGGGTTATGTAAATTTGGCTTATTCCGTTTAATGTTTTTGTGTATATATGCTTAGTCACTTAGTGAGTTCTGTATCTCTCACATGGGCTCCATTTGAAAAAGGTCTAGGTGTAGATCGAAACGTTATGGGTTAAGGCCCTGCTGTTTATTTTGAACTGGATTAAACTGCTTATTATTTGAATTTCCCTGTGTTGCCTGCTGCTTTCAAATACTTGGAACACACTTGAAGCCGTGTGTGTATTTGGAATACAACGTTTATGCTATACTCATTTTGCAGTGCACCGGGTAGCTGCTGGTTTGGTGTGTGCCACTTTATCTACTTTTGTATATATATATATATATATATATATATATATATATATATATATATGCAGCCACCAGTCAGCAGCTAGATTGAAGTAGTACATTGCTTTTTCTAAGCCTACCTAGGTATGTTTTTCAATAAAGGATGCCAAGCTAAAAAAGCAAAGTAGATAATAGAAGTAAAATGTAAAGTTGTTTACAATTGTAAGCTCTGCCTAAATCAAGAAAGTTTCATTTTGACTATACTGTCCCTTTTAGCTGTGGAATTTTATGAGTGAAAATTGGCCCCGTAAAAGTGTCATTAAGTATGTCATTAAGTATTGAAAACTCGAAAAAATCATTCACATAGGGGAAAATGTTCTTAGTATTTTTAAATAGATATTTCTATATATATATATATATATATATATATATCTGTATTTATCCATTTATATGATATTTCTATATATTAAAAAAAACTCTTTACACACCATTGTATATATTTTCAAAACTGTTGTGCCACTATAATTCATTTAAAGGTTAACATCCTATCACACATGTGAGTTGTATTTGCCTTAATGGTTAACACCTGGTAATAATTCCATTATTATAGTCCTGTTAGTGCTTCAACTAGTGCTCCTGCAAGGACCCTTAAAAAGAAGAACATTAGTTGAATGCCTTTTGCAATCATGTTAAAGGAGCTTAATAAAGCAGTTTGAGGACACATTGAGAGCTGATAAATTTGTAGTGTTAAAATGCAGCTATGTTGAATATTTCTAAAGGAGTAGTTTTCTTTCAAAGCAAGACCATGCAGACCTAAGTGACCAAACCAGCAGATGACTAGAATATCCAGCTAAAATAATTTTGGAATAGAACAACATCTGAATCCACAAATCGAGCCTACTTGAACCAAAAATATCCTACCCCTATTTCAAAAACACAATAAAAAACAACTGTAAGTCTAAACTTTCAGTCTAACAGGGGCAAAACAATAAAGAAAATTCACTGTGAAACTTTGGAAATACAACCTGTTTCCTGACACATCAAAATATGTAATATTTGGTTGCAATCAGAGTTCATGCAAGGAGATGACAGCACCACAAAGCAGTGTTTAAAACCCACAATTTTAAAAATAGAGCTGTAAATATTCAGCAGTATGGTGCTTTGACTTGAGTTGGTGACTTGTACAAGATCAACTACACTTTGGCCAAAGTAGAACTCTATAATCAAGAGACATGGCTTCCTTTGGCCTAGATTTGGAGTTTGGCGTTAGCCGTGAAAACCAGCGTTAGAGGCCCCTAACGCTGGTTTCTTACGGACTCTGGTATTTAGAGTTCAGTTACCGACACTCAAAAATCACTCAACGCTCAAATTTCTACCGACACCTCAGACCCAGTAGTAAACATATACCGACAAAATAAACATTCACGAATCACAAAACGAATATTACACAAAGTACACTTACACTCATACAAACACTACACTATGTTTATTTTTAATATTTAATAATTTTTCATCAAAATACAAATGATCAAAGTTGCGAGATCTCGGGTGTTAGAAAAAAAACTACACAAATCCATTTTCCCATTGACTTACATTGACACACGGGAAAAGACCCTCATATACCTACATCTAACTAATAACATTATCACAAATACACTCATCGATGCATACAAACAATATACACCACATGACATACCAAAAATATTTATTTATTACAAAAAGAACACGATTTAGTTACTTTTTCACACAAGCTCATGACGTCACTCACTTTACGAGGAAAGCCAGTCTTATAAAAAAAATTTTACCAAATTTTAGAGCCTCCATTGACTTCTATTGGGAAGACGTGCTTGTGCACGCGAAACTCACATTTCCCTAACGCACGCAAATAGCGTAGACCGAAAAACTCCAAATACCAGCGCTAGAAAATACATGCTTTTATGCTTTAGACCCAGCTATGATAAATAGATCAAGAAATGACTATTTCCCTATGGTGGATTTATGGATTTTAATTATTGAATATTCACAACACCATTAAATTGTTTCAGACTTTTCTATTACATCAACTACAAATCAACATCACTACTAACAAACTTTTTGTTATCAAAATATTACATTTAAACGGACACCAAAATAATGTAAACTTTTCAGGATTCACAAACACTACACAATGGGAAACAATAATAATTTACCTTTATTATTGCATTTCAGTTATTCAACTCATATGCTTGCAGCAACAGCATATCTACATAGGCTTAACACATGATCAGTCATGGATGCACATACATTACTTTTAACATTCACTCATACATGTGCATTCAAATGATGGGGGAAAAACACATTACATTCTCTCTAGGAATCACAAAACAGAACATATGGATTTTACTGTACTTTTAACATCATGATTCCATCACCAGAAACCATTAGGAATTACGTACAACAAGAACATCATTACACCAGATTACAGATGTCACTTTATGGGAAGGAACAACAATGCCAGACCGCTATATAGAAGTCAGCATATGTGGGACACAATCACAATATATACGTATATGTACATAACACGCATCACCCATCACGCAACCACAAAGCACACATTTAGATTTTATTCAGCACACAATAACAATGTAGTACAATACAACAACACAATGAGGATTTCAGAACTACATAGGCAGGTTAATAATATCATGACGTCATTAGAAGATTCAACCATACACATCACAGATTCACGACTGTACCGCCCCTTTCGGAACTTTAACACTCAATACTACAATACAACATATATGTAAAGAACAGTTTGGAACAGCATTATTAGGGAGATTTAAATGGGACAATTAATAAATATTGTCAGATCGCAAATCACTTATATATATAATACTACAGATGACAGCCGGAAGTTATTCAGCATTAGTGCGATTTGAAAGGGACGCATACAATATTGACATCTCGGCAATCACTTATATATACAATACTACAAATGACAGCCAGAAGTTCTTCAGTATTAGTGCGATTTGAAAGGGACGCATACAATATTGACAGCTCGGCAATCACTTATATATATAATACTACAGATGACAGCCGGAAGTTATTCAGTATTAGTGCCATTTGAATGGGACGCATACAATATTGACTGCTCGGCAATCACTTATATATACAATACTACAGATGGCAGACGGGAAGTTCTGAATTCTTATTGCGATTTGAAAGGGACGCATACAATATTGACAGCTCGGCAATCACTTATATATACAATACTACAGATGGCAGACGGGAAGTTCGGAATTCTTATTGCGATTTTAAAGGGACGCATACAATATTGACAGCTCAGCAATCACTTATATATACAATACTACAGATGGCAGACGGGAAGTTCGGAATTCTTATTGCGATTTTAAAGGGACGCATACAATATTCACATCTCGGCAATCACTTATATATACAATACTACAGATGGCAGACGGGAAGTTCTGAATTATTATTGCGATTTTAAAGGGACGCATACAATATTGACTGCTCGGCAATCACTCATATATATACAATACTACAGATGGCAGATGTTAATTTATTGTTTACAAACAATATTGCAGCAACATTGATCGATCACATTCGATGCACATTATACACAACTATGCACTTTCATTCATTTTAGCCTGGACGTGTGCTTGTTACTATAAGATCGCGTTTCATAAATATTGATTACGCATATGATCAAACATTACAAACATGCACTGTATGTGTGATATTTGACACTTTCACATTGAGATTCATTGTTGGAAAACAACATTTCAGCAAACAACCAAAAAACGCCCACTGTGAAAGCATTCGCGCCGCTCACATACAAACAAGTGAATACAATTAACAATCATTACAAACTCACTACCATTGGACTAATTTTACTATAAATCCCCCAAACAACATGGCCAATGCATCACTTGTGATCCACATCAGATCAAGTGCATACCTTGTTACGCTGTTTTGAAAGATGGATGACGATGACATGGTAGACGCTGCTGGTGCTGCTATTGGCGAACTAGCTGTTGGTCGAATCAGGCAACTCAGGCGGCTCAGACTGAGATGAAGGGGTCGTCTGGTTCGAGGTCCTCCTGTCTACAGGGTGAGACCCACCTTAGAAAACATGAGCGACTTTGAGGTTTATGATAAGTATCGGCTCAATCGCGAACAGCTCATTGGCCTTTACGATCTTCTTAAACCTCATTTGGAGCCACGTATAAGAATAAGGACTGCTGTTACCGCCATGAGTAAGATGCTAAGCTGTCTATACGTCCTGGCCTCCGGGAGTTTTCAATCCGGAGAACTGTACATGCATGGCCTGGCTCAAGGTACATTCTCTGTGGTGTTTGATAACTTTCTGGATGCCATGGTACGTATCAGTAAGCAATACATAGGATTCCCACAGAATGATGGTGATTGGAGGCGCCTGAAGCGGGAATTCTTTGATATTGCTGAATTGCCCAATGTCTTGGGAGCCATAGATTGTACCCACATTGCGCTGCGTGCTCCAATTGATGACTTGCCCTTCAGAAATCGCAAACATTTTCATAGCCTCAACGTGCAGTATGTTTGTGACGCACGGATGAGGATTATGCATGTGTGTGCGAATTTTGGAGGGGCTAGTCATGATGTCCGCATCCTCTCTCTGTCGTCCCTGTGGAGACCGTTTGAGGAAAGACAAATGCCCCCTGGTTATCTCGTTGGTGAGTATTTGTGCACAACATGGTTAATTAGTTTGACAATTGCCACTGTAGTTTTAAAATGTTAGCGTAATGTTCAGCTATAGGATGCAATTTAACCATTTATTTTTTTCCCCCGCTAATGTCTAGTTTTAGTTCAATGCAGATATGTAGCATGTCTTACCTTAAATGCTCAGATAGAGAATGCAATGTAACCATGTAGTTTGCATTTTACACAAGGTTTGGTTTAGGAGAAATACGCATATGTAGCATGTCTTAGCTGAAATGGCAAGATATTAGGTAATGCAATTTAACCATGTCATTGTCTCTTTCCGCTAATGTCTAGTTTTAGTTCAATGCAGATATGTAGCATGTCTTACCTTAAATGCTCAGATAGAGAATGCAATGTAACCATGTAGTTTGCATTTTACACAAGGTTTGTTTTAGGAGAAATACGCATATGTAGCATGTCTTAGCTGAAATGGCAAGATATTAGCTAATGCAATTTAACCATGTCATTGTCTCTTTCCGCTAATGTCTTTTAGTTCAATGCAGATATGTAGCATGTCTTACCTTAAATGCTCAGATAGAGAATGCAATGTAACCATGTAGTTTGCATTTTACACAAGGTTTGGTTTAGGAGAAATATGCATATGTAGCATGTCTTAGCTGAAATGGGAAGATATTAGCGAATGCAATTTAACCATGTCATTGTCTCTTTCCGCTAATGTCTTTTAGTTCAATGCAGATATGTAGCATGTCTTACCTTAAATGCTCAGATAGAGAATGCAATGTAACCATGTAGTTTGCATTTTACACAAGGTTTGGTTTAGGAGAAATATGCATATGTAGCATGTCTTAGCTGAAATGGGAAGATATTCGTGAATGCAATTTAACCATGTCATTGTCTCTTTCCGCTAATGTCTTTTAGTTCAATGCAGATATGTAGCATGTCTTACCTTAAATGCTCAGATAGAGAATGCAATGTAACCATGTAGTTTGCATTTTACACAAGGTTTGGTTTAGGAGAAATATGCATATGTAGCATGTCTTAGTTGAAATGGCAAGATATTAGCTAATGCAATTTAACCATGTCATTGTCTCTTTCCGCTAATGTCTACTTTTAGTTCAATGCAGATATGTAGCATGTCTTACCTTAAATGCTCAGATAGAGAATGCAATGTAACCATGTAGTTTGCATTTTACACAAGGTTTGATTTAGGAGAAATACGCATATGTAGCATGTCTTAGATGAAATGGGAAGATAGAGAATAATATTGAACTAGATTTTTTTTTTTTTTTTTTTAAACATTTGTTAGTGGATTATCGTGTACAAAACTTTTTTTTGGACTCCAAATACTATTTTGAGTATTCTGTTTGAATTATGTTCTGTTCATAATTTATAGGTGATTCTGGGTACATGAGCCGGCCTTGGCTCATTACCCCCTTGCGTAGCCCGACTGATGTGTCTGAGGAGCGCTACAATAGGGCTCATAAGAGAACCAGGGCGGTGGTTGAATGGATGTTCGGGCTCCTGAAGATGAGGTTCAGGTGCCTGGACAGGTCGGGAGGAGCCCTCCAGTACAACCCAAAGAAGGTGGCTAAGATCGTTGTAGCCTGTAGCGTCCTGCATAATATTGCACAGCGGGCTGGGATGCTGCAGGGCGTCCCGGCACACCGAAACCTCCTCAGAGATGAGGAGGATGATCCTGTTCTAGAGGGGCCATTCCGGTACGAGGGGCTCAATGTCAGAGCAGACATCATCAACCGCCACTTTAGATGGTAAATAATAGAAGTTAGACTGGAGTATTGTCAATAGATGTGAACTCTAGGGAAATGACAAGTAGAGAATTGTGCAAACATGTTAGGATTGTTCATCAAATGCTAAAAATGTGTTTCATTTATTAATATAGGTGATGCTCTGGGCATTGGGTCCTGTAGCGAGTCTTTGCCACCTGGTTTTTAAAGAGGACATCAGATGGTAAGTATAAATGTATGGACTGTTGCTGGCATGAATTGTACACAAATACATCATATGGCATACATTTTCTAAACTAGTATTTAGTTTACACATTACTTAAAATGTAAATACTCAAAGGGATCCTCTAGCATAACTATCCTCTAGCATGACTATGGTTCAATGTCACACATTAGAGGTTCGTCCTGCTCAATATGACTCATCTTCACACTTGATAGAACATAACACAAGATGCTACACACGCTTAGTAAGCTAGTGACAGAAATTTATTCTGAAATGGGGGGTGGGAGAGGGGTACAGAACTGATTCACACACTTGTAGTAATTTTTATTAAACTTTTTCTGCCATTAGGGAGCTGACTTAATCTAAAGACTGAAAGGGAAGAATTAGAAGCCTGACAGTGAAGATTGCCCAGACTGACAGTGGAAAAAGCCAAGATTGAAATATACCAATGGGATCATGTCTGGCATTATCTTTCCAATCTGCTGACCTTGAAAACCATACAAAGACATGTTCACATGGTAAGTGCCAACTATTTGATAGAATAAGGCTGTGGAGTAATCCTATTGGAGACACTTAGATTAATTTCTAATTTTTAGATGGTATTTCACAGTCCTCTATTTTTGAAATGATGAATAACACACCTATTGAAGATCAAATGTTTACCCCTGAATTGACTTTCAAAGACCATGCATTATCCAGGTTGGTGTACCAATGTATGCTAGTTAAGAATCACAGGAAGAATGTTGAATATTAGTAGCTTACATACATTAGTCATATTTAGTTCATAATTAGATATTTAGGGATCACAGTCAGACACTTAGATGATTTTACTTTTTTAGATGGTATCTCACAGTCCTCTATTTTATGAACTGATGAATAAGACACCTATTGAAGATCAACTGTTTACCTCTGAATTGACTTTCAAAGACCATGCATTATCCAGGTTGGTGTACCAATGCATGCTAGTTAAGAATCACAGGAAGAATGTTGAATATTGGTAGCTTACATACATTAGTCATACTTATTTCATAATTAGATATTTAGGGATCACAATCAGAAAAAGGAATACATATTATAGTTGATATAGAGGTATTTGAATGGACATGAAATATTACATTTATGTTCAGCATACATATATATTATTGAAATGTGATATACATTATTATGTAGAATTAGAAATTCAGATATTTAAATTTATTTTTTATTACACAATAGAATGGTGTATGTTTGTTTTTGTTTTTTAAATTTAATTAATAAATATCTTGATAAAATGTTGAACAAAGTTAGAGCATAGACACAAGATGATTGTAAATGTATTTTATGAATATTTGACAACGTGTGTATTAACTTTGTTTAAAAAAAAATTTTTTATTTCAGATTGTCATCTGATGACTTCCAGGAATATTTTTTTTGTTTTTGTTTCAGAAACTTTGAATTTTTTAAATGGTAATAATAAACATTTTAGTGTTAAATACACTCTTTTGAACAGATTATAATAAATATCCAGATAATCTGTCGAT
Organism: Bombina bombina; assembly: GCF_027579735.1. NCBI lineage: Eukaryota > Metazoa > Chordata > Amphibia > Anura > Bombinatoridae > Bombina > Bombina bombina. Next base: position 778,845,266 of record NC_069499.1, on the reverse strand, counting down.
AAAAAACAATTTGACTCCCATGACTGGTAGTTGGCTATTTGACAAGCACATGCATAAGATCAAATAATGCATTAATTTTAGAAAATCCACTGATTCAGAGAATATTACATTAAACTATCTTTTTTTAAATTAATTTGGGGAGTGAGATCCATCGATGCTTTTCTTTGGAAATTCTTAGATGTTAAAATAATTTCGGATATGTAGTCAAAATTTGACATAAATTATTTCTTTTCACTTTTAAGAAGGGGAAGTGGTTCAATTACATTAAAGTGACAGTGTTGTTGAATGTAAAATTAATTTTATAAGATCTTCCTTAGGTATCTCAAAACATTATTTTCTAAATTCTTTTAATTTTTACATTTATAAATGTTAGGTCATTTAACTTGATATTTTTCACAAGCTAGTTATTGGATGCCAGGTTAATCAATTTAATTTTCTAGTGGAGTCATTTAACTATAGTTATTAATATTATGTAGTTTTTAAAATCTTACCTCTTGGGTTAGACATCACATATCTATATATAATTTTCATTCCCCTTTAGTTTATTTTGACAATGTTAAATCAACATTCCAAATGTTTTGGTCCTTAAAGGGACATTCAAAAAGTATATTGTGTATTGATTTTTCAATAATTCATAAAAGAATTTAAACATATTTAGAAAGTACTATAGAATTACATTCAGTCTTTAAATATAATTTGAAAAAGATACATCAATGCACATATCTTAGTCAATTACATAAGGCATCTATGTGCAACAAACAATCAGCATCAAAATAGCCTATGTAGATATGTATTTAATCCAAGAATATATAATTACAATCTAATGATTGAATACCAAAACATATTAAGTTGTTCAAATATTATAATCTTATCCAAATGCATACATAACATATAGCTTAATGTCCCTCTAAGCTGAAGACTCCGAAATACCTCCTTTACAATATATATTTCAGTCAGTGTGTAAAACAATCCAGAAGTTAATCTAAATTTGCTTTACTCATATGTTATACTAATTTAGCAAAAGGAAGGTGCTTAGGTTTCTGATTTTTAAAGCATTATTGTGAAATGTTTCTTTAAAGGGACATGAACTCAAAATATACTTAAAGGGAGACAGTTTAAAAATTAATGATTTATACATTCTGAATAAGTATTCTATTTTAAGCAACTTTAAAAATTGTCTCATATTATGAATGTTCCTTGTGATGTTGCTATCATTACTTTAAAAATAAGGCATTAAATAGATAATTTATTTGCTTCAGTACTCTGGACAGAACTTGGTTTTTTTGGTTGGATTAATTTATCCAACAATCATCAAGGACAACCCAGGTTTTTGGAAACAATTGTCCGTAATCTAAAATATCATTATTGATTTGCAAAGAAAGATAACAAGATAATTCTTAACATTTGATAATCGGATTAAATTATAAAGTTGTTTAACATTTCATGCTCAATCTGAATCACGAACGCTAAATTTGTTTGGACAGTGTCCCTTTAACAGATTTAAAGAGTGTATTTACTTCTCTTCTTATCTTGACATACTTTGCTTGAAAAGCATATCGAGATAGGCTCAGTAGATGAAGATTGGTGGATGCACAGAGATGCCTTATGTGATTGGCTCAACCATGTGCATTTAAATTTCTTCTGTTGAGGATATCTAAATACTAAGATAAATTGAGTTACATTTTAAATTCTAAACAATTTTCTATCTCTACAGATCATTTGATACAATTGTTTGTTTGTAATGTCTATTTAAAAATAAAGACGCCATTGCACAATAACATATATGAGCACTTCAGACAAATACAAGCTCGAGGTTTATTTACTAATAACAAACAAACCTGTAGTTTAACATTTATAAACAGATTATCCAAGTTACTGACATTATAACCTGAATTTGAACATTCAGAAATATTGTGTGGGAAACGCATCTTGAAACACCAGATTAGCATCTTTAAACATTAGAGTCTAATGTCACTCAATAGCACACAATCAATGTGCATTATAAATACATTTAATAGAGCAATATCAATACTTCACAATAAGTCAAGAAATGGATTTTATGAACAATAAAGACATACAATATTAAATGTGTATTTGTATTAAAGAAACAGACCGTTATTAAACCGAGAAATGTCTACAACATTTACTAATGTGACAGTATTAGATTTTAAAGAGAATTTAATCATTAATATTTAACGGATCACGGATATTAAATCTGCGTCACACATATCCGCATGACAGGCCCATGAGTTACAAATAAGTCTACATGAAAAATGAAGTTACAGCACCACCAGGAGGTATGTGTATGGAAGTTGCTAAGATATGAAACATTAAGGAACGGCCAATCAGAGTTCATCACACAAACACAACTTGAGTCAGGATGGTCTCACAGACATTCTAACAATATTTCAAACTTTTATCCAATCAGATGTACAGATAACTTGTCCTATGGTGCATCTCATGTTTACTTCACCATATAAAAGTCCATTACACGTTGCCATCTTTGTCAGTTCTCTAATGCCTGCAGGCAGTATATATTATTATTATATATTATATATTCTACAACCCAGCAGGCATGAAACCTCCCAGGTTCACCAAGCAGGAGAGCACTGCACTGGTCCACGCCGTCAAGGACTTTTATCCCCAGCTGTTTGGGAACAAGAGGAGGTTGACAGATGCGCCTGTTAAGAAGGCCCTCTGGGAGTCTATCACCAATGCGGTTAAATTGGTGTGTGACGTCCAGAGGAGCCAGGATCAAATCATGAGGAGATTCGGAGATATGAGGTTGCGCTTAACAAAAAAAGTCAACCTCATAAGGGACTGGGTACAAGACCGTAAAAGAGGGGGCCAAAGAAAGGCCCCGCGGAAACTATACCTACTCCCTTATGAGGTGACTTTATGCGAGCTCCTCAATCTCCGGGTCCCCAAAAGATTTAGATCCTCGCCATCCTCGGCCTCCTCTTCTTCCCTCCCAGCTGCGGGATCTGAAAGTCCTGACGCGGGGGCCAGGGCAGCTGCTTCTCCGTCCGGTGGCCTGGGAGGAGATGATGGAGAATCTGAACCAGGTAACTATCCAACTTCATATAATATCTTAATATTTGATTTATTTTTAAAAAATGTGTATATAGTCAGATACTAAACCTATACAGATCTCACAACATACACTACATATGATGTTTAGATATCTGATTTTAGATTAGTGACACATGAAATAGGAATGATGTTTCTTGCGCTCTACAGAATATGCGTCACAGAGCGAAAATGGAATTGCGCATACACGTTAACATGGGTTAGCTGTAAGTGGCATTGCTTTATACATGTTGGTCAAGTGACGGATGCGTAATTCCCCTTGGAATCATTGCGCAATGATCGCGAAAATGGAATTGCGCATACACGTTAACATGGGTTTGCTGTAAGTGGCATTGCTTTATACATGTTGGTCAAATGACGGATGCGTAATTCCGCTTGGAATCATTGCGCAATGATCGCGAAAATGGAATTGCGCATACACGTTAACATGGGTTTGCTGTAAGTGGCATTGCATTATACATGTTGGTCAAATGACGGATGCGTAATTCCGCTTGGAATCATTGCGCAATGATCGAGAAAATGGAATTGTGCATACACGTTAACATGGGTTTGCTGTAAGTGGCATTGCTTTACACATGTTGGTCAAAATGAAATGTGAATTATTATATATGTGAAGAATACAGTATTCTTATTTTCAATATTATACATAATAAAAAAAGAAGAATCCAAATAAATTATAACATATGCCCATCAATTGATGAGAATGAAATAACACAAAAAAATAATTTAAGCTACAGTAAACAACACAACTGATTGAAAATAAGAGTACAGGATATATTTATCATGAATTGAATTGAGGAAACAATTAACTCATGGGACTACCAAAGGATTAATAGTTTTTAATTGATTTGCTAATAATGCAAAGATTTTAAACATGGCATGATTTGTATTAATGATATCCAATCCTCATTTAATATATTACAGATCTGGATATTGGTGCTGGATCCTCAAGGCAGGGCTTGTCACAGTATGGTATGTCTCATTTTAATTGACATTTGTCTTAGAAACATGGACAGAACATTACATACTAATCCACATTGTTCAATATTTATATGTATCTTCAAAATGGATTTTAAAACTTTTTGCAAATAAGAATAAATAAAACCAAAAAATAGGATTACATTGTAAGACTACTCTGATTTTGTTTGGAATTTAAGATATCCCATCTATTCTGGATGTCTTAATTTTAATTTTAGGTATAGCTTTTCAGCACAACAGGCTTAGGTGCTGCACGTCACCCAGGGACCACTGCCTAAGTCCCCAGTACATAAATCAAAGGAAAAGCAGGCAGGTGACAGCAGATGCAATATTCTTTTATTAAGGAGGTAAAAAAGGCAACGTTTCGGGATTAGTCTCCCTTATTCATGCCATACCTGATACAAACTAACAAGTGACTTATATACATGTGTACCACTAGGTGGCGCTCAAGTGTATTTAACTCTTTCTTATCAAACACTTAACTTATGAGTAAGTTAAGTGTTTGATAAGAAAGAGTTAAATACACTTGAGCGCCACCTAGTGGTACACATGTATATAAGTCACTTGTTAGTTTGTATCAGGTATGGCATGAATAAGGGAGACTAATCCCGAAACGTTGCCTTTTTTACCTCCTTAATAAAAGAATATTGCATCTGCTGTCACCTGCCTGCTTTTCCTTTGTCTTAATTTTAATGTAAGAATCTTTGAATGTCCAATTTATATTCTTCCCTTGTGTATTGCTTAATCTTATTTGTATACATTTTTTTAAAAATACACACAATTTTGCATATGTTTAGATTTTAAAAATATAGATTCCATTTTTGAAATTGATCATGTCATTTAAGGAACATGCCAACTAAATTTTACATAGAATTAATTTTAAACGTGATTTTATTGTTTTGTTTAAACATTTTATGAGCTACATTGAGTCAGTCTATTGTTTTAGTTCTTAAAAAAATGAATGGATTTTGGTTTAGGTTAAACAATGCATTACTGGTATTATCCGGCTGTTTTTCTATGCATACATTGGCATATTTCCAAAAGTTAAAATCATGTGTTCAGATAACAGTAATACATAGTTTAAAAAAGTATACAATTACACATTTAGAGCTTCATGTCCCTTTAATAGATGAAAATTAAATAATTCTTAGGATATCCTTAAATAACATATTAGATTGGAATTGCATGCTCAATCCCATTCATTACATCAACATATGGAGTCGAGAATTCATTAACACCAACATTGTCAAATCAATATAATTTTATATTAAAGTGATACTGAGCTAAAATTATTAATGTTGTCATTCAGATAGAGCATGCAATATTAATCAACATTTAAATATAATACTATAATCATATGTGAAATATTCTATTGCTAAATGTATTTTAAAATCAAGAATGTACGTTTATCTGCAGCTCAATTTTGGTTGACCAACCTGGGTTTTGATTGATGATTGGTGGATACCTTCAACAAACAATATTTATTGAATCCAATATTGCTTATCTGCCTTTAAGATTAAAATGTAGCAACATTCCAATTATAATAGGAGTAAATGTTAAATCATTTGGAACAGTTTGAACAGTGAAATCAATGATTGAAATGTCCCTTTAAGGGACATGTCAGTGTCCCTTTAATAAACAATAGATTCATTCATCTTTACATTCTTTGGATTAGACAATATTGATATATAATTCACATATTCACTGTTGGAGTTACTTTATAGATATCAGCATACTCTAACAGCACCATGATTACATATTTGTACTAATCAATTTGGTTTTGTATTGTGATAAATATTTGTTGTGTCCTAAACAAGATTACTGTACATTGCACAAATGGCTCGATGCGCCACATGTCTTTGTTTATATTTGTCAACAGCTGTTATTCAAAATGTGGTTTGTGTGTATTCTTTTAAGAACATTGATCAATGGGTATATTTAGATATGCAATAGCATCGTATGAGATGAGTTTGATGTCTTATATAGTTAGAAATTAAACATATGTTCAATACATCATTTTTAACAGAATCCCCTTTATTCAATCAAGCATTTTTTAGGATAATGACTGCTCTATTCTTCACATTTTCAAGTTGATTATTCTTAAAAATCGCTACAGATGTGATTTAGTGCTATCCCAAATGTGTTCACTAATATATATCTATATCATTCATAGAGAGAGTTGGTGTGGGGAGCCCCGAGGAATCCAGCACTGACACAGAGCCGCCTTTGCGGTCTCCTGGTAAGTCCATTGACTCATTTATATGTCATTGAAGGTGTATTGGTAATCAATATTATGAGCATGATTCTGATGAAGCATAACATTTGAAACAAACATATAATTTACTCCTCTGATTATATATTAATTTTCTTGGAATATTGAAAGATTAATAATTAAAACTTTCTTAGTCTATACCTTTGTTATTCAGAAGATGTATAGCATATGTTTGTTTCCATGTTCATTTTTGACAACAGTCATCAAGTGATACACACATGAGAAATCTTAAATGTTCTATGTACTATGCTTTTATGATTTTAAAATTAATACAAACAATACATAGAAAATCTGAATAATTGAGAATAACAAATCTAATGTCATTTGTATGCTCCATCAAAATGATGTAAATCATAACTTTGGGTGTGTATATCTTTAATGCAACATTGATGTGTGTCTTTGATCAACAGTAACATATGTTATAATATCTGATCTTAACGTGTACACAACATGTTATGTTTTACAGAGATTGATTTAACATGTGTGACGGAGGAGGAAGAGGCTGCCTTGGAGTCTGATGGTATTTGAAATATATCTATCATGTTTCCAACATGTTGCTTTATTTGAAATCATTTTATTGAAGACATTCAAAGTCTACAGCTTTTGCACTTTAAAAAGGAATATTATTTGTCTGTTCAAATACACTACTGCCCCCTTTCTATATCAGGCAGCATGAAAATCTGCTTTGATGTTTTTTTTTTTTTTTAATTTATAATTCATGCCATCATTATGTCACATGCATATTCCAGGCCAAAACACAATAATAATGTTATAATTGTACAGACAGTCATTGATATTCATCATATGCATACCATATCCTCATTTCATAATTGTTTAGAAATTCAAACACACTTCTAAGTATATTGAAAACATAATCAATTTGAAATGCGTTGATTTGATTTCATGATGTATGAGATGTTAATATATTTGGATTATTTTTTTCAGATGGATCCTCAACCTCTGGTCATCTGGTTTCCGCTCCTGCCCAGTCCCCTGCCCAGGCCCAGAGCCCAACCACTGCCCAGGCCCAGACCCCTGCCCAGGCACAGACTCCTGCCCAGGCCCAGACCCCTGCCCAGGCCCAGACCCCTGCCCAGGCCCAGACCCCTGCCCAGGCCCAGACCCCTGCCGGCCCTTCCCATTTGTCATTTCCTGTCCCTCCCAAAAAACACCCCTTCCCTGTCCCTCTCAAAACACGCCCCTTCACCCCCCTTCGCCGCTCTCCCCGTATTATGGCCCGTACAGCTGCCCAGACCCCAACTCACCACTCCCCAGCTGTACGGCCTACCCCGGAGCAGCAGCTCATCCCTCCCCAACCCAATCCCATCCCTCCCCAACCCAATCCCATCCCTCCCCCCTGTCTCAACCTTTATTGTCCTGGGTGTCGGATTGTCCTTCCCAGGCACAGCTGTAAGTATCATTCAAAATCCACATTATAAGATGCTTAAAGGTACACTGAAGGCTAATTGTTTCTATTGTGATTCAAATAGAGCATGCAATGTTAATCAAATTTATAATTTACTACTCTTATGAATTATTCTTCATTCTCTTGCTATCTTTATTGAAACAAAGAAATGGCTAGAATTAATTTTAAATAGAAAATAATTGTGGACATCATTTCTTTATTGTTGGATGAATGTATCCATCAACCAGCAGGGACAACCAAAGTTGATAAACAAATATGGCCTGCCCTATAAACCTACATTCTTGAATTCAAAATCTAGCTAGAGAATTCTAACATTTAAAGAATATGTGTAATTTTTTCATATTTCTAATGTCATGCTCTATCTGAATCAGTCAATTAAATATTTAGGTTCAGTGTCCCTTTAATTTGATATCACTACATATACCAATCACCACTACTTGGATTCAACAATTTATGTACAAATGTTGATACATTATCTCTTGTCTAAACCAGTGGGAATGTAATTTCTTCAGGTTGCTATGTTTACACAGCTTGTCCTCAACGCCAAAATGTTTAAGGATAGGTGTGCCTACCACAGTATAATTAAAATATTTAAATTGCTAATGTAAGTACAATGTAAATCCTTTAACAAGATTTGATACACTCAAGCTGTATAAGTGGATCATCGAAAACCAATTAAAGGGGACAACATGTTTGAGTAAACTGTCCCTTTAATGATTTCGGTCTGTCTGAATAACATATTTAATGTGTAAAGAATCAATTTAAACAAATTGATGTAAAGAATGATTTGTCTTTATGATGACAATGTATCTTTGCTTATTTTTTCGTCTATTGTGTAATTATCCTTAATATTTGATTTATTCTTTATTTTAGGCTGTGACTCAGCATGGCTCATGCTAGAAGGTATAGCACGAGTAGAGCAGGCCGTGTTGAGGAACGCAGCTGTCCTGAGAGGGATGAACGACACCATGCAGGCCCAGCTCCGGGTTCTGTTTTACAGAGATTGATTTAACATGTGTGACGGAGGAGGAAGAGGCTGCCTTGGAGTCTGATGGTATGTGAAATATATCTATCATGTTTCCAACATGTTGCTTTATTTGAAATCATTTTATTGAAGACATTCAAAGTCTACAGCTTTTGCACTTTAAAAAGGAATATTATTTGTCTGTTCAAATACACTACTGCCCCCTTTCTATATCAGGCAGCATGAAAATCTGCTTTGATGTTTTTTTTTTTTTTTTAATTTATAATTCATGCCATCATTATGTCACATGCATATTCCAGGCCAAAACACAATAATAATGTTATAATTGTACAGACAGTCATTGATATTGATCATATGCATACCATATCCTCATTTCATAATTGTTTAGAAATTCAAACACACTTCTAAGTATATTGAAAACATAATCAATTTGAAATGTGTTGATTTGATTTCATGATGTATGAGATGTTAATATATTTGGATTATTTTTTTCAGATGGATCCTCCACCTCTGGTCATCTGGTTCCCGCCCCTGCCCAGTCCCCTGCCCAGTCACAGACCCCTGACCAGGCCCAGAGCCCAACCACTGCCCAGGCCCAGACCCCTGCCCAGGCCCAGACCCCTGCCGGCCCTTCCCATTTGTCATTTCTTGTCCCTCCCAAAAAACGCCCCTTCCCTGTCCCTCCCACAACACGCCCCTTCACCCCCCTTCGCCGCTCTCCCTGTATTATGGCCCGTACAGCTGCCCAGACCCCAACTCACCACTCCCCAGCTGTACGGCCTACCCCGGAGCAGCAGCTCATCCCTCCCCAACCCAATCCCATCCCTCCCCAACCCAATCCCATCCCTCCCCCCTGTCTCAACCTTTATTGTCCTGGGTGTCGGATTGTCCTTCCCAGGCACAGCTGTAAGTATCATTCAAAATCCACATTATAAGATACTTAAAGGTACACTGAAGGCAAATTGTTTCTATTGTGATTCAAATAGAGCATGCAATGTTAATCAAATTTATAATTTACTACTCTTATGAATTATTCTTCATTCTCTTGCTATCTTTATTGAAACAAAGAAATGGCTAGAATTAATTTTAAAAAGAAAATAAATGTGGACATCATTTCTTTATTGTTGGATGAATGTATCCATCAACCAGCAGGGACAACCAAAGTTGATAAACAAATATGGCCTGCCCTATAAACCTACATTCTTGAATTCAAAATCTAGCTAGAGAATTCTAACATTTAAAGAATATGTGTAATTTTTTCATATTCCTAATGTCATGCTCTATCTGAATCAGTCAATTAAATATTTAGGTTCAGTGTCCCTTTAATTTGATATCACTACATATACCAATCACCACTACTTGGATCCAACAATTTATGTACAAATGTTGATACATTATCTCTTGTCTAACCCAGTGGGAATGTAATTTCTTCAGGTTGCTATGTTTACACAGCTTGTCCTCAACGCCAAAATGTTTAAGGATAGGTGTGCCTACCACAGTATAATTAAAATATTTAAATTGCTAATGTAAGTACAATGTAAATCCTTTAACAAGATTTGATACACTCAAGCTGTATAAGTGGATCATCGAAAACCAATTAAAGGGGACAACATGTTTGAGTAAACTGTCCCTTTAATGATTTCGGTCTGTCTGAATAACATATTTAATGTGTAAAGAATCAATTTAAACAAATTGATGTAAAGAATAATTTGTCTTTATGATGACAATGTATCTTTGCTTATTTTTTCGTCTATTGTGTAATTATCCTTAATATTTGATTTATTCTTTATTTTAGGCTGTGACTCAGCATGGCTCATGCTAGAAGGTATAGCACGAGTAGAGCAGGCCGTGTTGAGGAACGCAGCTGTCCTGAGAGGGATGAACGACACCATGCAAGCCCAGCTCCGGGTTCAGGATTTGACTCTGCGGCAGATCATGCTATTACATTCAAGGCCTGAATCTGGAGCTGGACATGCACAGGACGATGAAGAGGATGACCAGTAAGTGGAGGATCTGGAGATGCTCCAAGGGCGCAGATAAGAATCCTCCGTCCACATGTTGATGTTTTTGTTATTGTTGCCATTTGGCCTTTTTTTAAGTTTATTGTTGTGCCTGTTGCACTCTTTTACCTTGTCATATGTCTCCAATGGGGCTATGCTGGCCCTTGGCAACTCTCTTCATGGACTGTGATGCACTCTGTTACCTTGTCATATGTCTACAATGGGGCTATGCTGGCCCTTGGAAACTCTCTTTATGGACTGTGATGCACTCTGTTACCTTGTCATATGTCTCCAATGGGGCTATGCTGGCCCTTGGAAACTCTCTTCATGGACTGTGATGCACTCTGTTACCTTGTCACATGTCTCCAATGGGGCTATGCTGGCCCTTGGCAACTCTCTTCATGGACTGTGATGCACTCTGTTACCTTGTCATATATCTACAATGGGGCTATGCTGGCCCTTGGCAACTCTCTTCATGGACTGTGATGCACTCTGTTACCTTGTCATATGTCTCCAATGGGGCTATGCTGGCCCTTGGCAACTCTCTTCATGGACTGTAATGCACTCTGTTACCTTGTCATATGTCTCCAATGGGGCTATGCTGGCCCTTGGAAACTCTCTTCATGGACTGTGATGCACTCTGTTACCTTGTCATATGTCTCCAATGGGGCTATGCTGGCCCTTGGCAACTCTCTTCATGGACTGTGATGCACTCTGTTACCTTGTCATATGTCTCCAATGGGGCTATGCTGGCCCTTGGCAACTCTCTTCATGGACTGTGATGCACTCTGTTACCTTGTCATATGGCTCAAATATTCCTTATTTTTACAAGATTATTTATAAACGTTGTTGATGTTTTCTTACATACTAATAAAAGACATGTCATTGCACGATTCTTTGTCCTCATTATTCATTTTATTGATTGAAAGCTCTAGTTTATCTGGTTGATCCTTAAAGGGACCTACCAAAAATAATGGATTTTCAAGAATCATATATGTAATACAATTGTAAATGACTTTAAGATTAACATCTCCAATGTAATTTTATTATTTGTCTTTATATATTTTTCTCAAAGCTTTATCATTGCATGATTATGATTAGCATAGTAATTCTTTTATATATGTATATATAGATTGTTATTTGTGTATATATATATATTTCAATTTTCACATCCATGTGTGTATTTAGAAACTCTGCATGAATTGATGCACCTTTAACAAATGATCTGAGGATTGATACAATGATATAATCCCTGTAAAGTGTTCATTTTATTGAAATAGTATTGTCTCTGTGTATCCTCTTTTAAAAAAAAAAAAATCATGTCCCTTTAAGTGATGGTGAGCACAATTGTTAATGAATGTATTTCCATTTCTAAAGCGTTTTTGTCCTTTTTACATGAACAAGGACATATAATCTTATTAATAAACAATCTTATTGTAATGTTGACAGCACATGTATTTCATTTTCAATTCTATCTTATTGTAAAAGTGTAACCAAATAAATCTCTGTGTGTAATGCGCATATTTTAGATGATGAATATTTTTTACCAAATATCTTAACAAAATACTTCTCCTCCCATATATGGCTATAGGTAGGCTGACCATATTTCAACTTGAATAAATGACACGTTTAATCAATACATGTGTCATTATTGTTATTCCAAAACAATCTAAACATATCTTAAAACATCAATGGCATATGTATTTCTCATGTGTATCTTTTAAATGTTAAAGATATACACCATAGCTATAGTTCAAGGGACAGTCAAGTCCGAAAAGATGATTCATGATTTCGTGACATTCCTAGATAGCAATCTAGACACATACTAGTTACTAAAATATAAATAAGTTTCTTAGTGATATGCCAAGCTGTTAACTGAGTCCTTGTATTGGCTGCGGTTTTTCAGCGATCGTGGATGCGCCATGTTGCTTAAGACGTCACCTGCCAGGCAGTCCAATTATTCCTTGTATTGACTGACGTTCTTACGTGATCAAGAATGTGCCTTTTATTGGATGGCGTTTTGACGCGATCAAGGATGCGCCTTTTTTTTGGCGTTCTTACGTGATCAAGAATGTGCCTTTTATTGGATGGCGTTCTTACGTGATCAAGGAAGCGCCATGTTAATTAAGACGTCACATGCAAAGGTAAAAAAACGTCTGATTGTATTACGTAGTCCCGCAATATTTGTTTGTGCACGTTAAACACGTTTGTGAATGAAGCCAATTTTAAAAACCTTGCGAATATGTATTTTTTGCATCATGTTACATTGTTGACCCGTAGCTGATAAAGACCACCACATTCTCTTTTGATGGATGTCTGGTTGAATAAACGAACGAAAGCAAAATGTTTTCATGCATATGATATTTTGAGGCAAGTGCAAATCTCTATAGTCCATGTTGTTTAATATGTTTGTCAACAATATGTTCCTTTTTCTGAAAAATGACTGTTGTGTTTAATGTTAAAGATATCTAATTCATAAATATGCGCTATTGTGTTAGAATAAAGTAATCAATATGCATTTATCTTTATCATATGCTAAATATATGATGCCGACTTCTTCTAAATGTAATTTCGTCGTATATTTTATTAAAGGTTCATTAGACACTCACATTATAAATCAAAATTTTTAATTTGGTCTCTAGTTAGATAGTCCATTGTTTAACAAATACACGTTTCATTTTGCTTCAGTTCAAATGAAATGTAAGTAATTTTCAGACTCCTCGCCAAGCCTCTAAGTTTCATGTGAGTACCATCTCCAGCTTTCTCCTGTTTTGTGTATGATGGTGTATTGTCTTGTTTTACGGTTGTAATGGGGGTTCATCTATATTTTCAATAGAGCTAACCCGATTTTCTTTGAAAGTGTTTAAAGCTTTGTAATATTGATATCAGTATATGTTAATCTTGTTGTTTCTAGTAGTGTCTATTACATACAGTTCTGTTAAAAATATAGTATACTGTCCCTTTAATGCAAATGTTGATTTTTGGATCATGTAAGAGTTCCACATTGGTTAATCTCCAAATATATTATTGTTAGCATATTTTCACCCCCCACTCCTAAAAGGACTTTAAACCATATTCATTGTTAAAACAAATGTCTTTCTAAAAATAAATTAACACAATAATGTCTCTTTAAGAAAATAGACTTTATTTAACACGTCAATATAAATCTGATTTCAATATTTATTGTTTGAACAAGTACATGTAGATATACCAACAATCTTCAAATATATGTTAGCATATGTAATTTTGTTAAAGGGACAGTTTAGAAAACAAATAATGTTTTGCATTATTCTAAAAGTCAATTTTGTAATATCAATGATATCAAATGTTTCTCACCAATTAATCATTTGTCTGTGTTTATTTTAATTTGCTAGCTAAACCTATGAGGTTTGTGTGCTCATTTCTTCGAGCTTGAAGAGTGCATGTAATCATTATACAATTTGACCACTAGAGGGCATTTGGATAGCATTTGTATATGTAAAACCTTGTGCTCATACAGCATATTATTTACCATGTATTGATCATTGATATCTAAAATGTTGTTATGTCAGAACAACAAATAAGTGGTCATTTTTCATAGTCATAGATACAAGGGTAAGCACATAAGTCACACGTATTTCTCCATGTTTTGTTGTTTCCAACTTGATAATGCGTAATACAGTGTTTTCTTTGTAATCAATAATTTTCTGACTGTCCCTTTAAGCTGTGTTATTGGCATTCAAACAGTAATATGCCATCATGGATAATTGTAATGGTAATTTTATTTGCGAATCGGGAAACAGTTTGGACATCACATCACAGAAACCAATCAATATCATGAACAAGGATAGGTATGTGATGATGTGGTTTTCACACACTTATAACCCACACTCTGCAAACAATCTGCCTCCATGGACCCGGTCCCATAGAAGTAGATTATATACAGAGTGTGGTCCACAAGTGTATGAAAACCACATCATCACATACCTATCCATTACACATTAAATAAAAAAAACATTAAACATGAAAACAAATACTTACTTCCTCTTCCTTCCCCTCTTCCCACGGGGCTGAGGCTCTGGGAGGGGCAACTGCCGACTCTGACGAGTTCTCCTTGGAGATGTTGTGGGAAGAGTGGAAGGAAGAGTACTGGGACGACCAAGGTGAGGAGGAGAAGATGGCTGAGGAGGAGAAGATGGCTGAGGAGGAGAAAATGGCTGAGGAGGAGAAGATGGCTGAGGAGGAGAAGATGGCTCGGCAGGAGGAGATGGCCCGGCAGGAGAAGATGGCCTGGCAGGAGAAGATGGGCCGGCAGGAGAAGATGGGCCGGCAGGAGAAGATGGCCCAGCAGCAGGAGGCCCAGCAGCAGGAGGCCCAGCAGCAGGAGGCCCAGCAGCAGGAGGCGGACCAGGAGGCAGACCAGCATGCGCCTCCCGGAAAAAATTAAACATCTCTTGGTGTAGATTAATGATTCTGTTTTGCCCTTGTTCTATTCTATTAAATATGTTTATTATTTGGTTTTGTCCTTCAATTATTTGGTTTTGTCCATCAAGAATTCGAGTTCGGCCTTCAATATTTTGTATCCGGGAGTTACGCATCTGGTCTATGTAGTCCAGTAGAACCCGCACCTCCGCTATTTCCTCTTGTTGTGCTTGGCGGGGTACCCGTGCATGGCGGGGTGCCCGTGCACGGCGGTGTGCGGGTCCTTGAGGGGCCTCTGGTTCTGCGGCCTCCTCCTCTGCTTCCGGGGCCTCTTCATCTGCTTCCGTGCCCTCTTCGTCACGGGGGGCCTCTTCCCTCCGAAGTGGAAATTCCTCCCCACCACTCTCATCCCGGGGAGATGGAGGAGGCTGTATTTGTTGTGCTGCCTCCTCCCCAGACTCTGTATATTTAAAAAAAAAAAAAAAAATGTATATATTAGCATATTTCCAAATGAAGCTTTAAATGACTTAGCTTACGATACAATTACAAATGCAGAATCATTAATCCACTTTGAAATCTAACAATCAATACGATTTCCGCATTTTCTAAACCGTGTTTGTGATATCTCTGGTCAATCTGAATGTTTTAGCGTTTGTTTTCAGTCTGTTTAAATGCACACCTAACCTATAGCCTAGATACTGATGTAACCGCAAAGTAATTGTGAATGCGTGTAAACAGCGTAATAGCATTAATCTGATCCTTAAAGGGACATGAAACCCAATGTTTTATCTTTCATGATTTAGAAGCATACATTTATAATCAACTTTCTAATGTACTTTTCTTATCTAATTAGCTTCATTCTCTGGATATTTTTTGCTGAAAAGCATATCTAAATATGCTTAGATGCTGATTGTTAGCTGAATATAGCTGCCTCCTGTGATTGGTTCACCGTGTGCATGGCTATTTCTTCATTAAAATATATCTCAAGAATGATTCAAATTAGGTAATATAAGTACATTTGAATGTTTTGTCAAATTGTATTCTCTACCTCAATCATGAAAGTAAAGGTTTGCGTATAGTGTCCCTTGAAATACATTCGTATGTGAATTTATTCTTCAATGAGCTTACCGTCAGATGAGAATGGCAGGTTCCCGGTATCAATTCCTCCGATACCGACTACATCCACCTCGGAGATGCTGGGCCGCAACATTTCCTCCCATCGGCAGTACTCGATTTCCAGGGCAGGGCCGCCACCGGTTCCTGCGGAATGTTGGGCCTCCAGGCTTAACTTTTTCTTGAGATCCATCTTACAGTCCCGGTAGCGATGTTTTATAGAGTCCATATCTCTGTTCCGGCCACCCACTGCATTGACTGCATTCCTAATCTCATGCCAGAGCTTCCTCTTCTCAGTCGGGGTGGTCTTCTGGTGCTGCAGCCTCCTATACCTCGCCATATAGGCCTCTACGAGGGCCTCCTTCTCCTCCATCGAAAACCTCGCCTCCCTAGTCGCCTTGGCCTTCCCCTGTGACGATGCCCTCTGTTTCCCGGACTGTGAAGCCCTACTCTGTCCGCCACTGGGCCCAGCCACTTGTTCATCTTGAACCAAGTGGCAGGGTCCACCCACCGCTTCCACCCCCGCTTCCTGCCCCCCTTCCTGCCCCCTTTCCTGCCCTGTACCTCTCCCCCTCCCTCTCCTCCCCCCTCTACCTCTCCCCTGCCTGCCCTCCATCTGTTCCCTAAACTAAACCCCAAATAATCAAACAAAAAGTGAGTGGGATGAAATGAAAGGGGGTCAAAATAAAGAACTAAAAAGACAAAAAAAGTGCTGAAAGTGTGAGAGGGATCTAAAAAAACAAAGACGGTAAGGAGTATTTAAATAAACCAAAAGAAGAAGAAGACTAAAAGGAGGATATGTAAACTAAATGTAACTAGGGGATGGGTATGGGATGGGTATGGGGTATGGGATAAGAGTAAATGGGATGAAAGGGAATGGGGTATGGAGTGTAGTATGAGGGGGTATGGGGGATGGAGTGTATGTAGTGTTATTGATAAGTGTATGTATGTATTGAATGTGTTTGCGTGTAAATGTGTTAAGTGTACAGAAAAATCACTCGCTCGCTAACTCACACTACTACTAATTCTCACTAACACACTACTACTAATTCTCACTAACTCACACTCCCACTAACTCTCAATAACTCACACTACCACTAACTCACGCTCCCACTAACTGACTCACACTACCACTAACACTAACAACTGACTCTCTCACACTAACACTAACTCACTCACAATAATGCACAAACTCTCTAATCTTAAACCTCCAATCTCCAAAGACCCACCAGCAACACAGTCAAAGAAGCTATGCTTGTGTGGTGCTTATATACCCTGTGTAAATGTTTAATGATGTACCAATTTCCGTTGTAAATTGTGTTCAGGTGTGCTTTATTAGCAATTAATATTAGTGCAATGTGTATTAGTTGTGTGAATTTGCGCATGCTCATTTGGAGTTAGTATTTGTGGAATGTGTAGAATGCGATGATGTCATAGTGGTCATTTTCTCTAACATTGTCCAATAGTATTCTGTTTAAATGTGAATTTGCGATGGTGTGTTATTATTGAAGTGTTGTATATGTATGTTTGTCCTAATATATAGTGATATTGAATGCGATTATTTTGCTAGTGTATGTATATATTTTTTATTCCTTGTTGTTATTTTGCGAATTTCCGCATCTTAAAGTATATGCGTATTCCCTGTATTAAATTTTATTAAAAATCCCCCCGCTTGTGAATGTGTAATGCTTCTGTGCTTTGTTGAGTGATTGTTGTTGTGACATTTGCGGCGTGTTATTGTTGTGCATGATGTGGTATGCGTCATATGACCGAGCTGTGCGTATTTCTCGCGAGATCGAGTGTTAGGTGAAAAAAGAGTTTTTTTTGCATTTCCATTGATCTCTATGGCAGACTGTCTAACGCGGGCAGGATTCCGCGTGTGACATACACGCGTTAGGAGCATCGTTAGATGGTCTTTTTTGTACTCTAAATACCGGAGTCAAACAATGCCGTGCGTTAGACATAAACCACGCGTAGCGTTAGCACCCCATCTACCGCCAAACTCCAAATCTTGCCATTTGTGACTTATTGTTGTGTGAAAGAGGATTCATTTTCTAGCAGGACAACTATCCTAAACACAAGTTGAAGCTGTGCCAGGAGTTTTTAAAGAAGAGCAAGTAGTGCTAATTTTTGTGGATTTCCCTACCAAACTTCATTGGAACATCTGTAAAGGAAATAGGAGAAACACACTGTGATATATGCAGCGGCACCAGTACAGAGGTGGCTCTAGAGTTGGTGAGGCCTTAAAGGGAAATTAAACCCCATTTTTTTCTTTCTTGGTTTAGAAAGAACATGCAATTTTAAACAAGTTTCTAATTCAATTCTGTTATCTAATCTGCTTCATTCTCTTGATATCCTTTGCTGAAAAGCATACCTAGATAGGATCAGTAGCTGCTGATTGGTGGCTGCACAATAACTGCTGTGTGTGATTGACTCACCCATGTGCATTGCTATTTCTTCAATAAAGGATATCTAAAGAATTAAGAAAATTAGATGATAAAAGTAAATTGAAATGTTGTTTAAAATTGTATTCTGTATCTGAATCATGAAAGAAAAAGTTTGGGTTTAGTGTCCCTTTAAGCAAAATTCAAATATTAGGCTTCTATTATGTTTAAAAGTACTGTACTTTACTGCACTGTATACTTGGTTGTGTACAAAACCTTTCCCTTTTTAATAATTTTTCTTTGTATTTTAGATAATTTATGTTTTGGACTTCAATTGTAACAAATCTCTGAATAATAATTAGAAAAAAATGAGAGAGAAAAAGAGCATGGTGAGAGAGAGAGAGTTTGAGAGAGAGGAAGGAGAAACAGACAGAGAGAGAAGGGTAAATGAAAAGAGAGGTAGAAGGGTAAGAAAGGAGTATGAATGAGCAATAAAAAACAGTGGGAATAGATTAAAGAAAATGGTTATAGAAGAGAGAGGGAAGATAGGAGAGAGAGGGAGAGGCAAAGTTTAAATATAGCAGGAAAGAAGAGAGAGTGGAAAGGAAAATAAAAGAGCAAGAGAGGGGGGGGGAGAGAGAGGAAGGATAAATAGTCAGAAGAGAAAATGGAGAGAAGGGAAAAGAGGGGGAGAGACGAGGGAGAGGGGGAGAGAGGTGAGAAGGTGATTGAAGTGAGTGGAGGGGAGAACAATTGAAAAGAGAGAAGAAAGTGAAGAGAGAGGAAGTAGTAAGAGAAAGGAGATGGAAGAAAGTGAAGTTATGGTGAGAGAGACATGAGTGAGTGGAGGAAGAGAGAGACAAAGGAGGGGACAATAGATGTGGGAGTGAAGAGGAAAAGTGAAAAGAGATGAGTAAGAGAGAAAAAAATTAAAGAAAAACAAAGATTGAGAGGGGAGAGTGTGAGAGAAGAAACAGAGGAGAGAGAATTTAAGAACTATTAATAGCAGCTTATTTCCTCTGGTTGCAGGAGTTCAAATGCTTAAAATGCAGTTCCCCTTTTCCATTTTGCATGCTTGTTGCCTGTGTCTCCTCTGTCTCTTGAGTATGCTGAAGCTCTGCACAGGGGCAGGCAGAAAGATGGAGGGAAGTGAGGAGTCTGGACTTGACAGCCAGAGAATTTGCAGTTGTGTAAGATGCTGTGAGGGTTAGAATATCTAGCTGTGCCAGGAGAGAGTTGATGGGCTTGGTCACTATACTATCAAAAACAAACATCCCAGGGGCAGAAAGAGACAAAAAAAAACAAAGCACACTGTGTGAGGCCCCATCATGAGTGAGGCTTTTGGTGGTTGTCAATTTGGCCTAACATTAGGTCCTCCTATGGCACCAGGGTCCAAGTACGGGGGAGGGAGCCAATGTAGCCATTTTATACATAGGCGTGTGCCTATGTGGTCATTACCTTTGTATAGATACTCTTCATCATTATACTGTGCAGTCTACTCATCAGTGCATAGATACATTACTCCCATTATTATGCAGTGCAATGTGTTCACTTTTAGTGTATAGCTATTCTGTCGCTAACATCGCCGCCGCAAACCTGAATACAATCTCCATATTTATAAAAAAAGCCAGCAAAAAGCTGCGCATTAAGCTATTAACCCCTAAACCTAACAACCCGCTAGCTTTACATTAAAATTACCTCATCCCTATCTTATAAAAAATTTAAACTTACATTTAGAATTAAAATAAACTATATTAAACTATTAATTAACCTACCCTAACTATTATACTAAAATTACATTAAACTACCAATTAAATTAACTATATTACATATTTAAAAACCTAACCCTACTCAAATTATTTAAATCTACAATTAAAAATTACTAAATTACAAAAAAATAAACACTAAGTTCCAAAAAATAAAAAACACTAAGTTCCAAAAAATAAAAAACACTAAGTTCCAAAAAAACAACATCACAGTATCAAAAATAAAAAACAATTACACCTAATCTAATAGCCCTATCACAATAAAAAAGCCCCCCCAAATTAAAAAAAAAACCTAGCCTACAATAAACTACCAATGGCCCTTAAAAGGGCCTTTTGCGGGGGCATTGCCAAAAAGAAATCAGCTCTTTAATCTGAAAAAAAAATACAAACACCCCCCAACAGTAAAACCCACCACCCACACAACCAACCCCGCAAATAAAACCCCTATCTAAAAAACCTAGGCAGCCCATTGCCCTGAAAAGGGCATTTGTATGGGCATTTAGCTCTTTTACTGCCCAGACCCTACTCTAAAATTAAAACCCACCCAAAAAACCCTTAAATAAACCTAACACTAACCCCTGACGATCCACTTACAGTTTTCGAAGACCGGACATCCATCCTCATCCAAGCGGCAGAAATCCTCATTGAAGCCGACAAAAGTCTTCATCCAAGCGGAATTAAAGGGAAAAAAATCCTATTGGCTGTTGCAATCAGCCAATAGGATTGAGCTTTTATTCTATTGGCTGATCCAATCAGTCAATAGGATTGAGCTCGTATTCTATTGGCTGATTGGAATTCTATCAGCCAATTGGAATGTAAGGGAAACCATCTTGGATGACGTACCTTAAAGGGAAACTTCATTCTACGTTGACCATCGGAAGAAGAGGATGCTCTGCGCCGGATGTCTTGAAGATGGATCTGCTCTGCGCCGGATGGATGAAGATAGAAGATGCTTCGATGAAGACTTCTGCCGCTTGGATGAGGATGGACGTCCGGTCTTCGAAAACTGTAAGTGGATCGTCAGGGGTTAGTGTTAGGTTTATTTAAGGGTTTTTTGGGTGGGTTTTATTTTTAGTGTAGGGTCTGGGCAGAAAAAGAGCTAAATGCCATTTTCAGGGCAATGGGGAGCTTAGGTTTTTTTAGATAGGGTTTTTATTTGGGGGGGGTTGGTTGTGTGGGTGGCGGGTTTTACTGTTGTTGTTTTTTTACAGGTAAAAAAGCTGATTTCTTTGGGGCAATGCCCCACAAAAGGTCCTTTTAATGGCCATTGGTAGTTCATTGTAAGCTAGGGTTTTTTTTATTTTGGGGGGCCTTTTTATTTTGATAGGGCTAATTATGTGTAATTGTTTTTACTTTTTGATACTGTGGTTTGTTTGTTTTTGGAACGTAGTGTTTTTTATTTTTTGTAACTTAGCGTTTATTTTTTTTTGTAATTTAGTAATTTTTAATAGTATATTTAAATAATTTGAGTAGGGTAAGTTTTTTTTATATGTAATATAGTTAATTTAATTGGTAGTGTAATGTAATTTTAGTATAATCCGGTAGGTTAATTAATAGTTTAATATAGTTTAATGTAATTTTAGTATAATAGTTAGGTTAGGTTAATTAATAGTTTAAAATAGTTTATTGTAATTATAATGGTAAGTTTAAATTTATTATAAGATAGGGATGAGTTAATATTTAATGTAAAGTTTGCGGGTTGTTAGGTTTAAGGGTTAATAGCTTAATTTAGTTTATGGTGATGTGGGGGGCTGACTGTTTAGGGGTTAATAGATTTAGTAAGTGGTAGTGATGTGGGAGGCCAGGGGATTAGGGGTTAATACATTTATTTAGTTGTGGTGGGCTCAGGGAGGGGCGGGATAGGGGTTAATACTTTTAGTTAGTTGCGGTGGGTAGTTTAATGTCATTTTAGTATAATAGTTAGGGTAGGTTAATTAATACTTTAATATAGTTTAATGTAATTTTATTATAATAGTCAGGGTAGGTTAATTATTAACTTAATATAGTTTAATGTAATTTTATTATAATAATTAGGGTAGGTATATAATAGTTTAATATAGTTTAATGTAATGTTATTATAATAGTTAGAATAGGTTAATTAGTAGTTTAATATAGTTTTATTTAAATCTAAAGGTAAGTTTTAATTTATTATAAGATAGGGATGAGGTAATTTTAATGTAAAGTTAGCGGGTTGTTAGGTTCAGGGGTTAATAGCTTAATTTAGTTTATGGCGATGTGGGTGGCTGGTGGTTTAGGGGTTAATAGGTTTAGTTAATGGTAGTAATGTGGGAGGCCAGGTGTTTAGGGGTTAATAATTTTATTACAGTTGCAGCGGGGTCCGGGAGCAGCGGGATAGGGGTTAATACATTTTATTTAGCTTGCTGCGATTTTGGGGTGGCAGATTAGGGGCGTTTAGACTCTGGGCTTATGTTAGGGTGTTAGGTGTAAACGTCACTTGTTTTCTACCATATAAATCAATGGGATATCTGGCAGCATCAAACATAAGC
Organism: Bombina bombina; assembly: GCF_027579735.1. Classification (NCBI taxonomy): domain Eukaryota; kingdom Metazoa; phylum Chordata; class Amphibia; order Anura; family Bombinatoridae; genus Bombina; species Bombina bombina. The sequence continues at coordinate 778,822,344 of NC_069499.1, read as the reverse complement.
TTTTGCTGCTTTCAGACTCCCATTGATTCCTATGGCATCCGCAGCCTCCAGGGTGGCGGATTGAAAACCAGGTAGGCTGGGCCGGAATAGTGGCAAGCGTACTTGTTAGAAATTTGTTAACTTGCAAAAGGTGTCAGATAGTCAGATAGTGCAGAATTTGTATTCGGAACATCTGTAATGACATAAGCATCGATCTGTGTCGGATTGAGACCGGCGGGTCATATGTTACGTCAAAAATTTCAACTTTTACCGGTGTGTAGGCTTTGATAACTAGGTCGAATCAAGCTCACCACAATTACGCTGTGGAATTCAGGCATATTTGCGGTTGACAGCTTGATAAATAGGCCTCTCAGTATCATTATAAAGTAAGGAATGCAATCCACATATGTGTGTGCGTTTATATATATATAGTCATATAATTATTGTATATAAAGTAAGCAAATCTAGGCAAGTATCCCCACTTGGTTTTCCCCACAAGTACTCTGTATACATTGTTATCAATGCACCAGAGAACTCTGGATAAGATATGTAAATGAGATATGCAATATCTCATGCTTTTTGTTTTCAATACTGTGTTCAACCACAGCATTTCCCCTTTATCGTGTATTTGCAGCATAAAAACAAACCACTTCTGGACATCTGTTTTCAGTTTATTGAGTTATCAGTGGAAGATAGGTTTGATTTGATGCTTGGTGAAGCTCATTTTCCGAGAAAATGCAATACTCGTTTGAGTTATGGTGGAGATAAAAGCATGAGATTAAAATCACCATTTCATCTATAGAAAATGAGCAAATCTAGGCAAGTATCCCAGATTGCTTATACCCAGAAGTACTCAGTATACACTGTTACCAATACATCAGGGAACTCTGGGTAGGATATGAAAATTAAATATACAATATCTCACTCTTTTTGCTTTTAAGTACTGTTTTAAACACATCAATCCCCTTTATGTGGTGAATGCAGAAATATACAGTAAACCACTTCAGGATAGCTGTTTCAAGTTTTTTAATTCTCATCATTAGAAGATAGATTTTAATTAGCTGCTTGGTGAAGCTTACTTCCAGAGTTGAAAGCATGAGATTAAAAACCTCAATTTCATAAAGAGTCATAAAATTATTGTATAAAACATTTGCAGATATAGGTAAGTATCCCTGCTTGCTTTTCCCCAGAAGTACTCTGTATACATTGATACCAATGTACCAGAGAACTCTGGGTAAGATATGCAAAAGATATACAATATCTTGTGCATTTTGCTTCCAATACTGTTATCAACCATAGCCTTTCCACTTTACTTCTGGGGGAAACGCTACTGTCTCTGGGATGCACTAAAGAAGTGCTGGAATAATGCAAAATGTAAAATTCTGCACAAACTTTTAAAATCAATGTCAGGCTGAGGTAAAGCTGTCATTAAGGCATACAGTGACCATATCAATTATTTAGAATGTTTCATTTTCATAATGTATTTCCCAAAAAAAAATTTTACTTGAATAAACAGATTTTTTTTCCGTCATGAAATATCCAATTTTTACAATTAACCTTTTAACGCCGTTATGCCGTTCTATTCCGTCATAATTACACTGGGCTTTAAAACCGTTATGACGGAATAGAACGTCATAACAAACGGCTGTCCTGAAGCCTTCTGTGCTTCTAGGACTTGATCGCGGTCTGGAGGGCGTTCCTAGGGTTGTAGGGACGCCCCCCAGATGCGATCCAATAATTGAAATCTCGCGATCGTATGCACTATCGCGTAGTTTCAATTTGTCTACATCGGAACAGGTGTTCCAATGTAGGCACTTTCACCCTGTCACTAAAGGGTTAAGAGCGTGCTTTAAAACTGTATACTTGTATTATCTTTTTTTCCTTTTTGTGCCCATAGTAAAAAAAACTTACCTCTGATCAAACTTTTCCCAGCCATGTTTCAGTTATTCTCTACCAACTATTGTAATATATTACTACAAAATAAATACACTTGCACACAGTCATAACATGAAAAAAATCTTTATTCTTAACAATCATGCTGAGACATATTTCTTATGTCAAGTGCATGTGAGAGTGTTTTATTACACAAACAGTGTCATGAATTGTAATTAATTCAAATGTTTTAATTAAGCAAAATACAAGTTGATCATTATTATGTAAAGGAAAAAAGGCAGCTAAAACATTACATACTGATATTAGACAAGAAAAAAATAACCTTAAAGGAATAGTCTAGTCAAAATTAAAAGATTCAGATAGAGCATGCCGTTTTAAGCAACTTTCTAATTTACTCCTGTTATCAAATTTTCTTCGTTCTCTTGGTATCTTTATTTGAAAAGCAAAAATGTAAGCATGGGAGCCGGCCCATTTTTGGTTCAGCACCTGGGTAGCACTTTCCAATCAGCAAGTGCTACCCAGGTACTGAACCAAAAATGGGCAGGCTCCTAAACTTACATTCAAATAAAGATACCAAGCGAATGAAGAAAAATTCATAATAGGAGTAAATTAGAAAGTTGCTTAAAATTGCATGTTCTATCTGAATCAGTAAAACTTTAATTTTGACTAAACTATTCCTTTAATTTAGCAATATGACAAAACGTGTTTCTAGAAAAAATGTGGTATTTCTGTTATTAAATTACTGGTAACAAAGCTGATGACAGTCTACAATTTTCTGTACACCTGCTATAAATAGAAGAATTTTGAAAAATAAAGTTTGGTTTGATATATGCAGCACTATAATCAATACTATTAGAATCAAGCTATGATTTCTACTTAAGTAGATTTAAAAAATTCTAGCAGTCATTAACAAAATTCTAAATTTTTAGGATCATACGTTTCTCTGGTCAGAGATTGTTTTGTAATTGTCATGCAGGTTAGTTTTTATTTTAACATATTAAGACGTTTTTATTTTAATTTTATTTTTTTGTGAAAACTTTCAAGTTGTTGGTAAATTGTAAACATGCTTCAGTATTGTTATTTTATGTTTCACAGTACACAAGTTTAATGGCAACTATGTACATAAGGAGATGGCTAACATTGGCACTCTTAAGGTGAGGTCATAAATTATCATATATCAATGTGATATACTATATATAGTAATACAATAAAAGGCAAGTTTGAGCTAAATAAGCTAAAGATGAATTGAATAAATATAAATAGATATAATTAATGTTAATTGTATATCATCTATTTACCTGTCTTTTTTTATAAATGCCCATAAACTGAGAAACTGTGAGCTATAGATGTGTTAAAAGGGAGATCAAACTCCTTGTGATTACAAAATGTAGTTTTCTGCATTCTTGTAATGCCATACCAGCTGAGTGTGAAAAAAACCTGAATACATTAATACCTTGTTTGATCAAAATGTACCAATTTGTTTTATTTAGAAGAGCCAGTCCTGATTTGCTACTGGAGTAGACAAAGCGTTCTACATTAATTTTTTGAGGTCATTTAGGTACAAATATGTTTTAGGGTTAGGCTTGTGAAGTCTGCACTGTGTACTACTTATTCTCAGAATTGGAAAAGCAACAATGTTCACAGTTTAAAAGGGGGTACAATTAATTAAATTGCATTACTAATATTTTGTTAAACATATTTAAAATGCTTAATACTGTCTCAAAGTATTTCATGCCCCTTTAAAGTGAAGGTAAACTTTGATGAATTAAAGCCCGTTTTTTTAAAATACTATTAAAAACAGGGGCACTTTCATTCATCAAAGTTTAGAAAGCAGCCGTTTTGATTAAAAACTTACCTTTGTTTTTTTCACAGCCAGAGCAGCTTCCCCCACCCGGAGATCCTCTCTTCACACGTCATCAATTACTAATCCAGTTTCCTCCAATGATTGGAGGAAGCTGGATTAGTCATTGATGACGTGTGAAGAGAAGTTCTCCATGTGGGGGAAGCTGCTCTGGCTGTGCAAAAAAGAGAGGTAAGTTTTTAATCAAAACGGCTGCTTTGTAATCTTTGATGAATGAAAGTGCCCCTGTTTTTAATAGTATTTTTAAAAAACGGGCTTTCATTCATCAAAGTTTAGCTTCACTTTAAGTGCTTAGTCCATCTGTGCTTTCATGTTTTTTTTTTTTGTATCTGACTAAACCAAAATTCAGTTTATCAAATTCTAAACTAGAACAAAATAGTACAAAAAAAAAAATTGCCATCAAAACAACTGTGGGGAAAATGGCCAGTTTTCTCTTTTTTGCTTTTATCCTGAGTAAAAAAACAGGAAATACAAACAGAAAGAGAAGTCTACCAGGAATGAACAACAGCTCAGTGGCTTGTTCTATGGCCCGGTTGCCACCTGGGAGTAGCTTCTTTTTGCCCAATTGTGCTTATCACAGAGGAAAACTTTCCTAAAGTATATCAGTCTGATCCCGCCTAACAAGGCCATTACAGCCCTGAAATACGAGGAAATTCTCCTCTGAACAAGGGAAACGGCAACCCTAGCCATATCCCTCTAAGCACATTGGGCAAGGAGTCCGCATCTGGTTTCCCCATCCCTCTTATGAAGAATTTCCCAAGGGTCATAATACAAATACAAACAGAAACAGTTCTAACATGCCATAGAACAAGCTACTGAGCTGTTGTTCGTTCCTGGTAGAGCGCTTCTCTTTCTGTATGCATTTGTATTAAACCAGGAAATGTAGACACAAAATGTTCTTGATATTTATAGAGGTTGTTGTTGTCTTTGTAATAAACATGGTATATGTTGGACATTTAAAACAGCTACCCTTTACAACTATAAAGAGCTACAGACGTGGTGTCTGCTACACAAGAGGTATTGAAAGGCCAGAATTTAAAGATCTCTGCTTAAACACAGGTTTCATGAACAAAGGGACAAGTTGTTGAGCTGGACAAAAATTTCTGAATTTCTGGTTGTGTGTAGTCTTTGAGTGTTTCAATTAAAAAGAGAACATTCTTAATCTGTCTAGATAGTTGCTCAGAATTCTATTAAATAAGTTTGTCATTTTTAAATATTTTCATTTTTAAATATTGTCTCTTTGGTTAAAATAGAACAATGATATTGCTGAGAATCACAGAGACTAAAATATCTAATGTGATCTTTGAGATTAACATTAACACTATAGATTTATAAACCGGCCTCATGTGAACAAAGAACCAGGAAAGGTGAACACAGGACCTATTTCTGCTTTATTTAATAAAAAAAAAACAAAAAAAAAAAACGTCATTTGTTGCTCAGTTTTCATTGGTTTTGAATTTGGATTTATAGGTGAACTAAATACATTTTAGAAGATTGCTCTGGGTTCTTCTTATTAAGTAGGTGTTCTTAGCATGTTAGTACAGAGCCCAGCCCAGCAATAAAGGTCTTCCACAATAATGTTAGTATGTGAGAAGCAAATAATTTTCCAATCAATCCACATTAGATAGTTTTTTTTCACAAACTCCTCCATTCATATAACCCTGAAACATAGGCACACATATTGTTTTACAGTTCATACACTCATTCATCATGGCATATGAGTCTCCCCAAGCATTAGTCCCTCCATATAGTCCTATACACCATATTTCCCTTTATGCAGACATCTGTATCTCTGTAGATAATCCATTCTTAAAGGGATTTACTCCTACTATAAAATTGTCTTCATTCTCTTGCTATCTTTATTTAAAAAGCAGGAATTTTAAAGCTTGGGAGCCAGCCCATTTTAGGTTCAGCACCATGGATAGTGTTGGCTTATTGGTGACTACATATAGCAAACCAATAAGCAAGCATAACCCAGGTTCTCAACCAAAAATTGTCCTGCTCTTAAGCTTTACATTAATAGTTTTTAAATAAAGATAGAAAGAGAATGAAGAAAAATTGATAATAGGAGTAAATTAGAAAGTTGCTTAAAATCGCCTGTTCTATCTCAATCATTAAAGGCAAGGTAAACTTGCTTGCACTCGTTATCACATTTATCATTAACATCAAAATTTAGCATAAGTTTAATTCATCATTATTATTTATTTTATTTTTTTAACCCTCAAATCTTATTATTTACCTGCTGTCCTGCAACGATTCCTCGTCCGCCCGACTTTGCTATTAAATTGATTGACACTTGTTTCACCTTGTGGCGTCCAATCACCGCTTTCTCCATGTGGTGGTGAACACAGCTTATCCGACATCATCGGACCGCACTGCGCATGCGCCTAACGTCTCGGTATTACACTTGGTAATCGCGGGGAGCAATGCAGACGAGTCTGTCTATAGAAAGTATTGTAAGTTGCGCATGCGCATATAATTTTAGGTCCGTGAACGCGCAAAATTCTGACGTAGAGTGCGGGTGGGTTGGGTCTCTAAGATGAGAGCAGAAATATAGGAAGTAGCAGCGGGGAGGAGTAAAACAATAAACGGTACTTATATATTTTAATGATTATCAGGAAAATAAAACCGCAATTATGTAAAAGGACTTAGCGACTGCATTGCAAGGCTAAATAGAAAAGTAAACAACTTTTCAAACGTTGCAAACTTTACCTTGCCTTTAAAGACAAAATTTGGGTTTAGTATCCCTATAAAAGTACTCAACTGCTGAGCACAATCAACCTGAACCTATTTGCATTTATATGAAACAAAGAATGTATTAGACATTTAAAGGGACATTAAACACTTCCTTGTTCCATGTCCCTAGAGAGCAAAAAATTAATAAATTGCAACCTAGCTTTTCAGAATACAGCTTTTTTCCAGTATTTTGAGGCCTTAACCATGTGTGGGAGCGGCAGAGTTAAGTACAGTATGGCTTAGCTGGGTGTGAGCATGTCTGGGCAATTCATGGGCTTAGTTTAGCCAGTCCCTTTAAAAATGAACACCAAGGGGCTGTGGGCAGCTAGCGGACCATACCAACCAACCAGTGAAAATTGTGCAGGATGCGGGATGCAGCAGCGGTTTAATGGGGGTGATTGGGGTGCAAGGCACCCCCAAAAGCATCTAAAGTACCCCCGTTGAGCAGCAAAGAGCTCCATATATAATATGTGCTGAGTCTTTAAACTTTTTTACCACCTTTCTAAACCCCCCAAATATTAAGTTCTAGAACCACCACTGGCAGGCTACAGAATTTGCTTTTTGGACTCACCAGGGAGCATGAAATAAGTTTTTCAGAAAAGCAAGAGGTGTTTAAAGTCCCTGTAAAAATGATCATAGTAAATATTTATTAAGCCATTGTTATAGCCAGTACTTAAAGGGACACTGAACCCACATTTTTTCTTTCATGATTCAGACAGAGCATGCAATTTTAAGAACCTTTCTAATTTACTCCTAATATCAATGTTTCTTCGTTCTCTTGCTATCTTTATTTGAAAAAGAAGGCATCTAAGCTTTTTTTTTTGGTTCAGTGGTTTCACGAATGCAATGAGATATGTCACAAGTCACACACATTTATAGGCTCCAGAGAAGGGTAATTACTGTGTTCTGTTGGAATGTCACCTGGCTGAGCTGCCCTTATAGTTTATACATCTATAAAGATGTTCATAGCCATTCTATTGACTGTAAGCAAGCTTTAAACCCTAAAAACACATCCTCACTGCTAGTTACAGCCTCATTCAACCGCCTGAATGGTCCCTACAACTCATAAATACAGTTAGCTAAAGGAAACATTAATATTTCCTATTACCATAAAATGTATTATACAAAAAAACATGTTGTTCAAGTGCTAAACAAAAAAAAAATCACATTAAACAGGGTGCACAGAGACTTCAGTACACCAAATAAAATAATGTGGTCAAATATTCTTCGATCATATTTAAATTTCATTTACAAAATCATTTTCTTTAGAAAAAAAAACAAAACACCTGTGTGAAGGAAAATTTAGAATACACAGAAATGATTTTGCCAAACAGCTCTGATTTTCCATCTGCTATTTTTGGCTTATACAGCTGGTGATGTCTGTGCTGTGGCAGCACATTGGTATTTCTACAAGCCCCATAATCTGTAAAGTAATTGGATGTTAGCTGCAGTAAAAAAGACCCATTTGGAAGCACAAATACAGCTAAATGTATTTGTTTTTATAGTGCATCTGATTCAGTATTGGGAAGGGTGTGTTATTACTTTTTATTTTTTCCTGCTGCGTTTTTTTTCTTTCTTCCCTAACAAATAAATAGTAGGTAAGCAGAATTAAAACAATCTCTAGGAAAGAATAATGACACATTGTCAATTAAAAGGGACATTAAAATCTAAATTAAACTTTCTTGGTCTAGGCCATTGAAGGCCAACTTCCTAACACATGGGGATCGCAGATCAATACTTTAGTAGTCTTAAAGGGACAGTCTAGTCAAAATTAAACTTTCATGATTCTAATAGGGCATGCAATATTAAATTTCAAATTTACTTTTATCATCAAATTTGCTTTGTTATCTTTGTAATCTTTGTTGAAAGTTAAACCCAGGTAGAATCATATGCTAGTTTCTAAGCCCTTGAAGGCTGCCTCCTTTTGACAGTTTTTCACAACTAGACACTGCTAGTTCATGTGTGCCATATAGCTAACATTGTGCTTACTCCGGTGGAGTTATTTATGAGTCAGCACTCATTGGCTAAAATGCTAGTCTGTCAAAAGAACTGAGATAAGGGGGCAGTCTGCAGAGGCTTAGATACAAGGTAATCACAGAGGTAAAACGTATATTAATATAACTGTGTTGGTTATGCAAAACTGGGGAATGGGTAATAAAGGGATTATCTATCTTTTTAATAAGTAACAAATCTGGAGCGGACTGTCCCTTTAAGGAAACATATAACTTTATGAAAGTATTAAACATACAAATACTATATTTCCTAAAAGCACAGATTCAGATTTAGGTAGGGTTACAGAAAACACTCTGTATGCTGTTCCTTTCCAAAAAGCTTTTTTTTTTTTAAGATGTGACCACCTTGTTTACCATTTTCCATAAATCTCAGTAGCATACATTTTTAGTTCCACTTTTCCCCAGGTGCCACAAAAACCCATGGGCCACCAGTTGACTATGCCTGGTTTAGACAGAGTGTGAAATTGTAAACAACTTCATTATTAAATTTGATTTATTCTCTTGGAATCCATTGGTGCAACCACTGCTGCCATAGAGTGCAAGAAGACGTCCACACTCCTTAGTATCTATGAGCCCCTACGAGTCTAGTTTTAGTCTTCAACAAAGGATTCCAAGAGAACTAAACACATTTGGTAATAGAAGTATATTAGAAAGTTGTTTCAAATTGCATGCTCTATCTAAAATGTTAATTTTGACATTACTGCCCATTAAAATAGAAACCTAATAAAATATACCCTATCTACATCTCCCTGTGAATTAAGATTCTTTTTTTACAATAAAAATAATCCATTGAGTAGTCATTTTACATAAGGGTAAAAATAAAACATTAGCCATTATTAATTCCAAATAATAGTTATAAATTTTAAACCTAAAGTTTTGGTATATTCTGTACATGAACATTATGTAGGGTTCTTGTGAAATATCATTGAACACAAGGTTTTGGAGTAGTTATCAATAATTACCCAATATAAAAACAGCAGTTCTAAGAATTTGCCCAATTGCTGGAAGGTTGGTTTCTTCTGATGTTCACAGCATACAACAGCGAGTGAACTGAAGTTTACAGAAAATATATAATGTGCTAATGGAATCAATGAGGTCCCTGCCCCATTTTTTAAAAGTATTTTACTTTGGACAATGTCTAAAAATAGCTTCATGAAGATTCCTCATGGTAACTTTATTACAACAATGCACGCTCCAGCCCTTCCAATATTCAGAGAGACATCCTACAGGAGAATACAAATATTAGAAAATGATTATTAACATATTACTTACTAATTAAGTAATAAATACAAATAACTCATAATATCTATATTCTTTTAATAACACCTTTAAAATAACATGAAAGTCATTTTTTTATATTTATGGGTATTATGTATTAGCCATTAATTATCTACATTGCAAAATATCTGCACACAATATACATTTTTAAATGTCTAAAGAAATTGTAAGCACATTTTGCACTGTTTTTTAGTCCAGGGACATATCTTCTTTAGTATTGTTTATCATTGTTGTGGCTGATTAGGGTAAGACACAAAGATCTCTAGTCGCGTTACACAGTGAAAAATGTTGCAGGGTCAGTTTAAGAATTTTGCAGGATAAACTTCAGCCTCTTCCCCTTCAAATGTGTATACATATACATAGATATGCTTAATTAAATATTTTGTAGATTTAAACCTTCTACAGTTTCACACACAAAATTGCAATATACAAATTGACCACTAGAGGGTACCAATAGTCTACTTCTGGGGCTTGCTTGCTAGTTCTAAGATAATTTAGATATCTATTTCTTATGGTCAGCTATATTAATATTGTCTAGCCAAATCATATCCCTAATTTAACATTTTGAAATGTAATCATGGTTTGCAGATTTAAGCTATCTAGTCAGTGTAAAAGATAATCATTTATTGAGACAGAGCTTTTCTCCCAAAACATACTTAAAATGTTATATATTAGGCTGCAGGACAGCAAAAGAGAATATTAAGTAATGGTATGATGAAAATATAAAAGTCATAATAATAAAAAAAAGTGTGGCCCTATTAGTAGAGACAAAGAGGCCTATTTGTCAAAGGGTCAACTATGTTGCATTCACCAGCTTCAATATGCTCGCCAGACATCGCTGCCGTGGACCTGAATACCATCTCCTTATTTATCAAAAAAGCCATCAAAACGGTCATCGATGTTGTGGTTATTCGGGTTTTTCCCAACTTTATACCATTTCATTACTGTCCGTGAACAAGCACATTTCTGTAAAGCTAATCTTTTATTTTTCATCTGTTAATGTCCAAGAAATAGATTGATTTATAACTTAACAAACAATATCTCATAGAAAGTTATTTGTATATTTATTTGTTATATGATACTTTCACAGAAATTAATGTGTATTTGTTTTTCTAGGAGTCATATTTTTTAATTATTTTTTTAAATTATTATTAATGCTAGGATTTGTACATACTGTATATCCTTGCACACACACACACACACACACACACACACACACACACACACACACACACACACACACACACACATATATATGTATATATATATATATATATATATATATATATATATATATATAAATAAATATATGTGTGTGTGTGTGTGTGTTATGTCAGAAATCTTTTGCAAACATATTTAAATGTCCCTAAGTTCCTTTTTTTGTTCTTAACAATGTTGTCTGTCATATCATTGTGTTTATTTATACCACTATATGTACTGTATATATTGTAAATGTATTATTAGTCTGAGCAGGAATAATTGCAAATATAACGTAATCAGAGTATCATATGTATTTATTTGCAATCAATGGATATTTTTAAGGGATAGGAAAGTAAAAATGTAAGTTGCATGATTCAGATAGAGCATGCAATTTTGAGGCACTTTGAAATTCACTTCTATTTTCAAGTGTGCTTTGTTCTCTTGGTATCCCTTGTTGGAAAAGAATACGCACATACCCTACACTAGTGGGAGCTAGCTGCTAATTTGTGCACACATTTGTCTTTTGTGATTGGCTACATAGATGTGTTCAGCTAGCTGCCAGTAGTGCAATGCTGTTCCTTCAGCAAGGGATAACAAGAGAATGAAGCGGGTTTGATGAATTTGAAAGTTGTTTAGAATTGTATGTTCTATCCAAATCATGAGAAAATATTTTGGGGTTTCCTGTCTCTTTAAGAGCTGAGCCAGTTTTCTCTCTGTACCTGTCTAACCCCTCCTGATTGCAATCAATTTTTAAAAAACACCCCTACACAGGTGTTATAAAATGGGCTCGCATATAAGATGACATTTCTTACTGATAAAGAAATTCAAGAGAAGGAAGAAATACACTGAAAATAGCATGACAGCAAAGAGGTGATTTTAATTTCTGCTGTATCTGAATTATGACAGTGTAAAGTTAGGTGGGCTATCCCATTGAGCTATCAGTTTAAGATTATATTGAATCAAACATCAATTTGAATTTTAAAATCCTTGTCTAAAATATTACACTGTGTGTCATCAATGTTTATCTTTAATACTAATTTCACATATACATTCTTTTAAAGTATAATGCACAATGTAACAAATGGCACTTACAAGTTCTGATGAGTGATCAATGACACACGTATCGAGCAATTTGATTCATTAGTGATAGTTTATAATGTGTATTTGAATCAGATTGGCTGATGTCATAAATCATGTGATTATGCATATTCCAATCAAAAGTGGTGGAAAAAGTCACTAGTGTGTGGGTTATTTAGGAGTTTGTGTCATTATTGGTGCGAAAAGTGTTGAGTCAAATATGGCGCGAAGTGGAGAGTGAGACTTGTATTACATGGCTTAAACAAAAAATAAAAAGGAAGTTAACTATATTATGCTGTGTTTTTATTTCATTTTTATCTCTATATCTATTAGTGAAACAAGTTTGGGGCAAAACTTTGCACCAAATATGTAGAAATAATATTGTCCCCTTGCTTTGTAATGAGAGACAAAGTTACAGCATAATCAATAAGTAGTAATGTATTTTTCATTTGTATCCCTATATCTACTAGTGCACCAAATGTGGAGCAATAATATTGTTTGATTTAGAAAGGGTATCCAATTTTAATAAAGTTTCTAATTCACTTTTATTATGTAATATACTTCATTCTCTTGCAGCATCGAACATAAGCTTTCTGTGTTTTCCGACTCCCATTGAGTTCTATGGCACCCGCGACCTCAAGGGTGGCAGATTGAAAACTAGGTACGCTGAGTCAGAAAAGACGCGAGCGTAACTGTTGAATTTTTGATAACTTTGTGAGAGCTTCAAATAGTTTTGATTAGGAGGGTGAATGAACACGATTCCACTTGAATTTCACTGTTTTCTACTCGCATCGATCTGTGACAGATTGAGATCGCTGGATCGTATTTTACGTCACAAATTTCAACATTTGACAATCTTGATGCTTTGATAACTATGGCGGATCAATCTCGCGACAATTACGACGCGGAATTCCAGCGTATTTTCACTTGATGCTTTGATAAATAGGCCCCAAAAAGACTAGATCAAATAAAACGGGGTTAGTTTTTTTTTATAATGATACAGGAGCTTCAAAATAGCAGAACTTTGGAACATATATATTTTAACTCATTAATTTTGCTAGTTTCTTTAGACAGAAGTAAGGCTGCCACCCAGCCAGTATATTACTGACATGGCCAGTATTTTTATGGTTCAGGTTAAAGGGATAAAATGGCCAAAAATGAAATGTGCATGGGTGCATTTCAATTTGAAATATAAACATTTTTGCAATATACTTCCATAAGCAAAAATGATTCTAGTAAAAGTTATTGCTGTTTTTCGGGCGGCATACGCACATATCCTGTGCGGGCCTGTGTACTTGATTTCAAGCTCAGAGAACTGAAGATGGCGTATATTGCTTTTTTGAAAACATTATTTGTGTCATACAAGCCACAGCTGACTCTCAGAGCAGGTGTGATGTTTGAATACTGGTGCCCTCACAAGATATCTGTATATGCTGCAGAAAAAGAGTAATGACTTTTACTAGAAGCATTTCTGCTAATGAAGGAATATTGCAAAAATACTTGTTTCACATTGAAATGCACCCATGTACATTTCAATTTTGACCTTTTTATCCCTTTAAAGTTGAGGATAAAGATTAAGGGGCCGATTTATTAAAGTGCGAGCAGAAATGATACAATGTAGCGTATCTTTTCCGCCACACATCGATAAATGCAGACAGCATACGCTGTCAGCATTTATCATTACACAAGCAGTTCTTGTGAACTGCTGGTGCAATAAGGCCCCCTGCAGATTTGCGGCCGCTAGCAGGGGGTGTCAATCAGCCCGATCGTATAGGATCGGGCGGATTGAAGTCTGCAGCCTCAGAGCAGGTGGACAAGGTTTGGAGCAGCGGTCTTTAGACAAGGTATGGCTTGCGTGGAAACAGGGGCATCAAGCTCCTTTCGGCCCCTAAATATAGAAGTAAAGCTCTTATCATCTTTATTTTAGTGTATTGGAGTCTACTTATAAGCAAATGATCAAATAAAATAAGTCTTAGCAAATTTAGGCCTCTATTATAGAGATGTGCTATGCATTTTAAGGCCGGTTTGCTTTAATTTGTCTTTTATTTGGACACATATTAAAAAATAAATGCAAGAGCAATATGTTGCCAATATTTGCATGAATGGCAGCAAGTTTTCAAGTTTGTTTTTATTTTCTAGGTTTTTTTTTAACAAGTTTTTGATTTTAAGCATTTTCAGTTGTTTTTCCTTCTTAAAGGGACACTGAACCCAATTTTCTTCTTTCATGATTCAGATAGAGCATGCAATTTTAAGCAACTTTCTAATTTACTCCTATTATCATTTTTTCTTAATTCTCTTGCTATCTTTATTTTAAAAGCAAGAATGTAAGTTTAGAAGCAGGCCCATTTTTGGTTCACAACCTGGGTTGTCTTTGCTGATTGGACAGCACCAATAAACAAGTGCTGTCCAGGGTTCTGAACAAAAATTGGCTGGCTCCTTAGCTTAGATGCCTTCTTTTTCAAATAAAGATAGCAAGAGAATGAAGAAAAAAATATGCAAGACACAAGGGAGCTCTGGGTCTGTCATGCTTTGAGAGAGCTGCAGTGCTGTCTATACCCCCGCTCTATATTTGAACTGTTTCTATTTCTAGTAGTAAAACAACAGACTGACTTGATATGCCCCCAAACTGCCCTGACCCTACCCATCCCATAGCTGGATCTAATCATAGACCATTTGTGACTCCACTTATCCACATTACATAATTCATGTCTCAATTGACCCAAGTTTCCTCTGCAGTAATTCTGCATCTAGATTCCCTATGCCAGGGTTGGGCAAAAACATGTAAACATATGTTACATGAGCTTATTGCAGACCAAACCATAAGCAATAAGCAGCTAATAAGTAATAACTTAATCTAAAACTGATTATGTTCATGACATGCATGACCTTTTCAATCATATTTTAATTATCAACATGAATTATAGTTTATTAGTAAAATTGGTCTTAGTGAAAGAAGGAAATACACATATGTAAATTAATTGTGAACAAGGAGTAAATGGTAAAAGTATATATTCAAAAACATACAAAAATTGGTGCAGAAAAGGTTTTCTGATGGATTGGAATACCGCTATTGAGGAGTCTCAATGCCAAGTACATCACAGGTTTATGAGGTGAAAACTCAGAAAGCTTTTTATCTTATTGATTGGGAGGTCTTCAGATTTGAAAATGACTGAACTATCCCTTATAAAGAGCGCTTCTAAAAGACTGAAATAGACCCTTATATCTGCAAGTCTATCTGCTGTACACAAACTGGGTGAGACAGGGCAGGAGTTAGATGAAGTTGAAGTAGGAAGATTTGATAAATGGCTAGGCAGTCCTCGGCAAACCAGACCTTCTACAAGATTCAAGTGAATTGTCAGAGTAACAAAAAACCATGACAGTCCCATATAACATGGGAAAGTTTGGAGCTGTGTAATCTAGTTTTAGTGATATAGTGAACTAATAATAATAAGATTAAAATACCCTGTCTGATCATTTGAGTCTGATCATTTGAGTCTCTAAGTGTTGCACAAATCCAAGTTATTTTACGATTCAAAAAAATTACTAGAATGTAGATAATATAACTCTTGAAAAGCTGATCAAAACTGTTTTCTGAACACTTCTCTAAAAAAAATGGTTACAGGGATTTTTCTAGATAAATAACTTTCACCAAAAATGTTTATATCTAACTAGTTGCTCTCTCATTAATATGGTAAGGGAAAGCGGTATGCAGAAAGATGAAAAGTGTCACCTCAACTGAAAGTAAATATGCATGAATGCTGTGAAATATTTTTCAGATTTATTTTTTGTTTGTATAAGTAATTTTTTAAGACTGGTCTTGTCTTACTATAAAAAACAAACCAAAAGAAGACAGCAATCAGGTCAGGTGCAAATTTGAATAATTTATTCGAGATTGATGGTACACAGGAAAGTGAGAGACCCCCATCCAGTGCAACAAAACCCTCGTACGCGTTTCGTGTGAGAGATCACACTTCATCTTACTATACATTTGAATAAGGCTAATCCTCTCCGTGCCTGTAAATAGGAGGGTGCTGTTTCATCTTCTGTATGAAGATAACAGTTGTTTGTTCAGAAGAATGAGATAATTCAGTACTGATGCCAATACATTTCCTGACCAACCCCCAAGGCAGAAAGGTAGACTGTGATAAAGGCAAAAACAATGAATTGCTGACGATAAGGTAGACTTAAAGGGACAGTTTGTAGATCGCCTTTATAAGAGCCAACTACAATGGTGCAACTCTCGGCAGGGCCCTCTACCCATTTGATCCATATAATCTGTTGGCTCTGTACAAATACCTGATAATAATAATAATAATAATAATAATAATAACAGTCAACACAAATTTTTTTATTGTTTAAAAAGATAGATAATGCCTTTACTACCCGTTCCCCAGCTTTGTACAACCAACATGGTTATATTAATATACTTTATAACCTTTAAACCTCTAAATTTCTTTCTGGTGGACTGCTAGTTCATATGAGCCATACAGATAACATTATGCTCACGCCCGTGGGTTGTGCACAAAACAGCACTTATTTGCTTAAATGCAAGTCAATTGATAATAAATAAAAAGTCATGTGATCGGGGGCTGTCAGAAGATGCTTAGATACAAGGTAATCACAGAGGTAAAAAGTGTATTAATATAACCATGTTTTCTGTGTTTCATGTGCAAAACTGGGGAATGGTTATTATTAGGGATCATCTATCTTTTTAAACAATAACATTTTTTGAATTGACTGTCCTTTAAATAAGAGCTTTTACACATTACAAAACAGCATGCATTTACCTGTGTCCATTCATTGGTTTGTGCATCATATGATTCAACAGTGTTAAGGTATGTCTGCCCATCATATCCTCCTACCGCATACAGACGATCTCCAAGGGGACAGACTCCAACTGCATCTCTAGGAACACTTAATGGAGCCACAGATGTCCAATTATCAGTTTTAGGATCATACCTTTAAATTAAGTAAAATAATAATTCACTATAACATTTTTATACATGACAGTGTAATCAAGTAGATGTAAGATTAAAATACATTAGGTTATTTTATGTATCTTCATGATTTATATATACTGTATATACATACATACATGCTCACACATAAACACATCATAATGGACTCAGAATCCTCCTTCACTTTAGGTATACAAGAACTACCAAAATATTACATCCCACTCTAATTATGTCTCATATTGACTATTACATCTCACTCCCAGCTAGGCTCATTTAGTTAAGTTGCTGATCCACATCACCTGCACCACCCTCAAAAGTCACTATATTAGCTCCCCAAATACTTTAGAATATAGTTCAAACTACTGACATCTCAAACCACTCTGTTCAATCAACCTCTGCATTTGTCCTCTCCTATCATCTCTATTTCACACTGTTAAATCAACAACTTCTCCCATGCTGCTCCTACTCCCTGGAACTATTAATCCCACTAAAGCAGAGTGTCTCCAATTTTGCATAACTTCAGGCTCTCTTTGAAGACCCATCTATTCAAATAGGTTTATCACCTTTTCCATGAAAGTTCTTCTTTTTCCTAATCAACAAAAAACAAGCTACCCCACACCCACTCTGCAACCTGTGGATTACAAGGTCTTTCTAGAAGGCCCCCCCCTGTATTTGTTTTGTTTTCTCTGTCTTATGTATCTTTATTTTATACCATAAAATCTGTGTTGTTGTGTACCCTACGGAATTTGATGGCTGCTTTATAAACAAATAATAAGTAACTTCTACCTCCTAGGCTTACTAGTGGACTAGTAACATTTAACCTCAGACTATTAAACCATAATGATATTTTTATACACACACACACACATATATATAAACAAATTTGGACACCGGGTATAGCGCCTGAGCAAGACGGGAGCAGTGCACGCAGCTAATTCTAAATCCCAATAAAGTGAAAAGAAAGTTTAAGGATATGTACCTAGAAACAAGGTGCCAATACAACCTAGAAACAGCACTACCACTGAATCCGTGTGAACCCTTTTGGCTGCAGGAAGATATCTGATAACCGGAACGAACGCTAAAAAATTTGGAGCGTGCTAACAGAAAGCAAGGTAAAAAGATCCATCAGACCAAATTGGGGCGTGAATAAGTGGTGAAAGAAGTATCGAAACATGTACTGAGAAGGTAATATTTGCACTTACACTGTTTCTAAGGAAAATAATAAAGACTGTGTGATACCGGCATTTGTTTTGACAATTACAAACTGCACACAAAGCATTTAACTTTCAAACCTCACTGGGAATATTGTGATATAAAACATTCTGAAAGCGGAACTTGCTATTATACATTTTTGATACAAGAAGTTTGCTATATGGTTATTTCAATTGATAAATGTTGCGAGATTTGAATTTGGTGCAACATAGATACAAGGATCCTACTGGCCAGTAGAAAACACGTGACTGTCAGGACTAACGTAGATGTAGACGGTCTTCATTGCAATTTCTTGGATAAAACCGTTCTTGCTATCTGTCTGCCTTAGACTGCTATTCTTGAAAAGTACAGAACAAGTCTTATGTTAAGTGTTTGTTTTAAAATATATGTTTCTTGTAGAATGCGCATTCTCTATGTCAATTGTTGAATGATTAGGATAATTTTAATTTTAGAAATTAGAATTAAATGTAATTTTTATCTTCATTTATTACAGCTTTATGTGATTATTACATTCAAACTAAAATCTTTTTAGCGCAACAAACTTGTGAGTTTTAGGAGAATATGTTGGCATCCTTTTAAGAATTAAGAGATATAAACATTACCAGATACACTCGTAATTTTATTAATTTTACTATTATTGGCATTAGCTATAATTGATTATTATATCCAAACTGATACACTTGCAAGTTTTAAGAAAATATATTCAAATTAATACACTTGCGAGTTTTAAGAAAATAGGTTGGCATCCTTTTAATAATTTAGAGATATAAACTTTTTTTTCTCTTTTCTCTAATATTTTATATTTATTAATAGCTTAAGGAGTGTGGTCGTCTTATAAGTTTTAGCTGGTGATTATCCATATTAATATTGATACATTTTAGTGTCTTAAGCCGATTAGTTTGAGCGCTTCTTATATTTTTTATTTATTAATTACAATATATTTATGTATCCAGTCTGGTTTATATATATATATCAGTATATCTTAAAACCAATGTATGCGTGAAAGGATGTACTACAACTATTAATTTGACTATGGGTTCATTTAAAGGGGTATGAGACCCATATTTTATCTTTTATGGTTCAGATAGAGCATGTAATTTTAAGCAACTTTCTAATTTAGTCCTATTATCAATTTTTTTCGTTCTCTTGGTATCTTTAGAAGCCAGACAATTTTTGGATCAGCACCTGGGTAGCACTTGCTGATTGGTGGCTAAATGTATTAACCAGTTGATAGACCTTTCACTGCTATAAAGTTCAGTTCAATTCTAGTTTGAAGAACAAACGGCTAGATTACAAGTTTTGCGTTATGATGCGGTACGGCTATACCGCTGAAAAATTGGCCATAGAGCGTGGAATGGCAGGTAACGCATATTACAAGTAGCTGCGGAATAGCTATACCACAAGCATTTTAGCCTTAACGCAACCTTCCATTACGCATTTAGAAAATTACGTTTGATAGTGGGATTTTCCATAGCGCCGTATTACAGGTTGTGCCGTCCGGCTAAAATGCTTGTGTTACAGCCTATACCGACACAATCCATTCCGTGATCTGAGAACTAAAATGCTACAAAGTTCACTAACACCCATAAACTACCTATTAACCCCTAAACCGCCACACTCCCGCATCGCAAATACTATAGTAAACCTATTAACCCCTAATATTCTGCCCACGCACATCACCGACTCTAAAATAAACATATTAACCCCTAAACCACCCCCCCCAACATTGCTTACACTATAATAAAGAATTAACCCCTAATCCTCCAGCCCCTCACATCGCATATAATAAACTAAACCTATTAACCCCTAAACTGCCAGCCTCCCACATCGTAAGTAATAAACTAAACCTATTAACCCCTAAACCGCCGGCCCCCCATTTCGCAAAACACTAAATTAAACTATTAACCCCTAAACCTAACACCCCCCTAACTTTACATTGTCTGAGGCCACGTCGTGATTGGAGGAAGCCAGATTCTTCCCTGGTGACATAAGAAGAGACTTGCGACGCGCGGGGGAAGCGCTGGAGCAGCTTCCAGAATAAAAGGTAAGTATTTTTACAAAAGCGGTGAAATGTAAACTTTGATGAATGAAAGTGCACTGATTCATCAAAGTTTACCTATACCTATATAACCTATATAGTTTACCTATATAACTATCTTAAAATAAATAAAAATTTACCTGTGAAATAAAAAAAACAACTAAGATTAAACTATAAATTAACCCAACATAACTATTGAAATAAAATAAAAAAACAACCAATTAAAAAACCTAAATTAGGTTTTTTTATTTTGGGGGGTTGGTTGAATGTGGGTTTTTTACTTTTAGGGGGGACTTTGTAATGTTTTAATGTAAAAGAGCTGTTTAACTTATGGCAATGCCCTACAAAAGTCTCTTTTAAGGGCTATTGGTAGCTAATTGTTAGGTTAGAGGGTGTTTTCATTTTGGGGGGCTTTTTTGTTTTTATAGGGCTATTAGATTAGGTGTAGTTTTTATTATTTTAGATAATTTCGTTTTTATTTTTCATAATTTTAGTGTGGTTTTTTTGTAATGTTTGATTTTTTTATTTTTTCGTAGTATTAGATTTATTTAAATTTGTATTTTAAGTTTTTTAATTGGTATTTTTTTTAATTTTATTCTAATAGTTATGTTAGGTTAATTTATAGTTTAATCTTAGGGTTTTTTTTCATTTCACAGGTAAGTTTTTATTTATTTTAAGATAGTTATAGTGTAACTTTTAATTTAAAGTTAGGGGGGTGTTAGGTTTAGGAGTTATTAGTTTAATTTAGAGTTTTGCGATGTGAGTGGCCGGAGGTTTAGGCATTAATAGCTTTAGTTTATTAGTTGCGATGTGGGGGGCTGGCGGTTTAGGAGTTAATACTTTATTATAGGGATGGCGATCTGGGGGACGCCGGTTTAGGGGTTAATAGGTTTATTATAGTAGTAGGAATGTGGGTGGGTGGCAGATTAGGGATTAATAGTTTTATCTATTAGTTAAGATGTGGGGGATGGCAGCTTTGGGGTTAATATGTTTATTTAGTGTTGTCAATGTCGGGGAGCAGCAGATTAGGGGTTAATCACTTTATTTAGCGTTGGTGATATTGGGGAGTGGCGGATTAGGGGTTAATAACTTTATTTAGTGTCGGTGATGTCGGGGAGGTGCATATTAGGGGTGTTTAGACTAGGGGTTTATGTTAGGGTGTGAGGTTTAAACATAATTTTCTTTTCCCCATAGACATCAATGGGGATGCTTTACGGCGATTCCGCGATCGCAGGTGTTAGTTTTTTTCTAAGACTCTCTCCCCATTGATGTCTATGGGGGAAAGCATGCACGAACACGTAAACTCAGCCCTTGGCTTTTGTGCGGTATAGAGCTTAACGCACCATAACGCACAGCACAAGGAGGTTTTTCAGTAACTCGTAATGGCAACACTATGGAAAGTGCGATACTGCTCATTTTATTGAGTTATTTATGCACCCGGTATAGCGCACAACTCGTCATCTAGGTGAAAGAAACAAAAAAAAATTAACATTACCCTTAGTACATATATAGAAGGGGAAATGTATCTAAAGACCAAACACGATTGCTTGCTTTAATTATATAAAATACATTTATCCTATCATTTACTTTATATTACTAATTTCTGATAATGTTAAAGGGAAGGTTTTTTTATCTATTATATTTACATGTATTTTACTAAATATTTTATTCTAAAAACTAGATTAAGTATATGATAGCACATAAATCTATGCAATAATTATGACTGCACATCTGAGTTTAGTGGCACAATATGATATACACTATATCATTAAGTGTATTTTCAAGATGACCTGAGAATATTTTCTGAAATACAAAATATTTGCAGAAGAGTAATGAGTGATTACAATAGAAATATGTAGGACAATAGACTAAGGGGCCTATTTAACAAAGGTCTGTCGGACCTGATCCGACAGACCTTGCTGAATGCGGAGAGCAATACGCTCTCCATATTCAGCATTGCACAAGAGCTGCTGGTACAACGCCGCCCCCTACAGATTTGCGGCCAATCGGGGGGGGGTCCATCAACCCGATGTCTGTCCTTCTGTCCACCAGAAACAGGGGGCCCTCAAGCTCCGTCCGGAGCTTGACAAATGGGCCCCTAAGAGTTTCCTTCACCAGAAGTCAATCAAGAAAAGTGTGGAGGGAAGAGGAAGCAGATACTGGGTACCCTACAATCATAGCTAAATCTGACCCAGACATTTTTATGAAATATATTATTATTCATGTACATTTATATGTGCCCTTTAAGGCACCTAATATATTGTTTGGTTCCCATGTGTTAGGGACAAATTTGTGCTTCTTGTTTTCTGTGTTATACTTTTAATAACTTTTTATCTTTTAGCAACCTTACAAAACTGGGAAATACTAATAAAAGGTAAGTGATCATTCTAATAATGTGTGTAATCAGTGCAATTAAATATAAAAACCATTCTTACCTCTCAACACAATCTGAAAGCCTAGAACAATGATTTGATGCGGGGGCATCATGTCCTCCAACTGCATATAAAAACCCATTGTATGTAGCAACACCAACTCCTCCTCTTCGCTTGGACATTGGTGAGCACATGCTCCATTTGTTAGTGTGAGGATCAAAGCATTCCATGGATTTGAGGCACGAGCCTCCGTCTCTCCCTCCAACAGCATATAATCTAAAAACAAATATTGAAGAAGGAAAGCAGAGTGTAAATTAGTTTATATATTAAGCAAAAATGTTCCTGAAATCCTGGCCAGCATTAGCTGAAACAGGGGAGATGATGTATCTCCATGAAAAGATTTAGGGGCCAATTTATCATAGTGCGAGTGGACGTGATACGATGTAGCATATCATGTCCTCCGCACATCGATAAATGCAGACAGCATACACTGTCAGCATTTATCCTTACACAAGTAGTTCTTGTGAACTGCTTGTGCAATGCCACCCCCTGCAGATTTGCGGTCAATCGGCTGCTAGCAAGGGGTGTCAATCAACCCGATCGTATTCGATCGGGTTGATTTCTGTCTGCTGCCTCAGAGCAGGCGGACAAGTAATGGAGTTGTAGACCGCTGCTTCATAACTTCTGTTTCCGGAGAGCCTGAAGACTCACGCAGAAACAGTGGCATCAAGCTCCATTTGGAGCTTGACAATTCGGCTCCATAATGTAAATTTGGGGCAACCCACTCTATTCCTCAAAGGCCAAATCACATAGAATTTCAAAGGCATTCATTGGTTTGTTAATCAATTGAACCATATATATTCCTATATTCTGACCAGTTTGGGAGCATTAAAGGAAATATTAACACTTGATCTAAAATATACGTAGCAATGCAAATCAGAACTCACTTCTGAACATAGGGGTCCATTTATCAAAGGTCAGACAGACAAGGGTCAATATAGCTCCACCTCTGTCAACCCAGCATCATGGCTAGTGGGCAGATGTATGCTGGCTGCATTTATCATTGCACAACACTAGTTAAAGGGACACTAAACCCAACATTTTTCTTTCGTGATTCAGATAGAAAATACAGTTTTAAACAACATTCCAATTTACTTCTATAATCTAATTTGCTTAATTTTCTAGATCCTTTGTTGAAGAAATAGCAATGCACATGGGTGAGCCAATCACACAAGGCATCTATTTGCAGCTACCAATCAGCAGCTACTAAGCCTATCTAGATATGCTTTTCAGCAAAGAATATCAAGAGAATTAAGCAAATTGGATAATATAAGTAAATTAGAAAGTTGTTTAAAATTGCACGCTGTTTCAAAGGCGCTCCAAAGCTGCATTCATAGCTTCTTAAATGGAGCCCATAGACTGGGCTTTGGTTAGCAATTTTTTTCATATCTTGGTGTATTTGCTTTTCATTAAAACAAGCTGTTAGTAAAAAAAATAGGTGCATATTTGTTTATTGCAACATAGTAGCTAATGTAAATTATGACATGAGAAAATGTAATTTAGACATATTAGCATTATTGAGAAAATACATGCATGGTTGTAGTGTAAACTAATATTAATGATTTTGTCTGCACACAATTGCAATTGTCATTCACGTTGCAATGGTAATTGTTCCTGCAAAATGGGACTACATTGTAATGGTATTAAGTGTTCACCACAGAATATTTTGCCAGGTTAGTGGCATTATGAAGTCTCCAGTTGGGGGCAGTGTAATACTTTAGAATATTATAACATTTTCTTACAAATGTTGCATAACCTATCCAAAGCACAAATCTATTGCATAGTTTAACATACATTGGTTTAATAATAATTTGTGCAACAAATATTGAATATATATATATATATATATATATATATATATATATATATAT
Source organism: Bombina bombina (assembly GCF_027579735.1). Lineage (NCBI taxonomy): Eukaryota > Metazoa > Chordata > Amphibia > Anura > Bombinatoridae > Bombina > Bombina bombina. The sequence goes on along the minus strand of NC_069499.1, from coordinate 778,797,797 downwards.
ATATATATATATATCTAGATTGTAATTTTCCACAGGAATAGGGCCCTCAATTCCTCCTGTATGTGTTTGTAAATTTTGTCCTGTCTCTTACAAGTTTTATATTATTGTTTTATTTAAATTAACTGTATCCATGGACAGCGCTGCTGAATATGATGTCACTTCATACATAAAGTATTTTAATAATAATAATAATAATATATATTAGCTTATTATTGCAGTATATTAGCTACCGAATGGTCAGAAAAATCAGCTAGGTAGTATGTGCATTAAATACATCTAGATGAAGTCTTACCACACTCTTTTTGTACCCAAAAGTATAATATGAAGAAGATAATGACAGTTATAAATAATACATTGAAATGAAATTTATTAACAAGAGTTTACAAATAAGAAATGAAAATATAACAATATGCAGTAAATAATTGTAATGTTAATGGTTAAATAATGCAACAGGTGTGCTTATGTATTTAACAAACAAAAAAGCATGATGGATTAATACCTGAGGCTCTTAGACAAAGATGTGATATTGTAGCAAATACGTCTTTTAAATCACCTCTCCAAAATAATTGGGTAAAGAGAAAATAAGTAAATTATGGCATATTGCTATAATAGTCCTGGGTGACAAATTTATATATGCGCTTATTTGTGAAGCAATTTAGCAGTGTTAGGAAGATATATACTTATTCTATGAGATGCTGCAGCTTTTTAGAGTCATCTTGTGCTAACCCTATCTGGGCTGGGTGTAAACCAGCTATTGTGATTTAAATGGAAAACTTTAATGTGTAAATATAAATTCACCTAAGACATGTATTTGCATATAACAACCAAATATTAAGCAATGCAACATTATTTAGTATTAGTGTTTCTCTAAACAGGCAGAATAGTTATGCAATAATTACGTTACTATCTGTATGTATATATATATATATATATATATATATATATATATATATATATATATATATATATATATATATATATATATATATATATATATATATATAAAGTCTATATAAAACAATATAAAAATGCCACTAAAATCCAAAAGGATTGTGATCTATCATTCCTTATATTCTTCCTAAAAATATCTTTAAATAATAAATGCAATAATAATCATAATATAAACACATTTAGCTATGTTTAAAAAGGCATGGAAGGTTAAGGGGGAAAAAAATGGTTCAGACAGAGCGTACAATAGAAAAAAAATACTTCAGTTATCTAATTTACATGTTTATTTTAGTATTCTTTGTTTAAGCTTATTCCCATGCTCATGAGTCTACCTAGGTATGCTCTCAAGGAAAGGAACCTGGGTCACTCCAGCACCAAAATACCAGGCAATTCCTTTCTGAACAAGGAACACAACAACCCCAGACAATCATTTCAGCCTTTATTGGGCCTTGTCAGTGAGGTGCAGCCATATTCCTCTAAGCACACTGAGCAAGGAGTCCATGTCTGGTTGCCCCTTTATATATATCTATATATATCTCTAACTCTTGATTAAAATTGTGTCAGCAATCTATATTAACAATGATGTGTACACTTCAGACTGAATAATGCAATATAGTATGGAGGATAAAAGACAGACTTGTGTTAGTGTATCAATGTCTGTCAATGTCTGTGTGTGAATAACTATACCACCCAGAACATAATCATATTTCTTTGAATATCAGCATAAGAAGCAAGTAAAAAAGTGCAGATTACATTTATTTGTGATAAATAATAAGTAACAACCAGTATATTTACAATGTGCACTGATACAAAAGCCTGCAATTATAGCAGTTTCAATGCTTCTTGTAGACTAAACAGTATGTCACTCAATAGATTGTTGTTTATTGTCCATCCACTCATCCCTCCACAAAATAACTTAACTACTAGTGTTTTCCACTGTAGCAGAGGACTCTGGGTAAAGATATGCAAATGAGCAACAGAATGCCTCACCTTTATCTGCTTCAAGTATCTTCAAGTATCTATTTTTAAACCACTGATTCCTTTTTAGGCAAAAATGTGAATACTTCAGCAAATAAAGATGGGACATATGGGCTGATTTATCAATGTCTGTCCGACATGATACGCTTTAGCGTATCATGTCCAACAGACATCGCTGAATGCCGACAGCATACGCTGTCGGCATTTAACATTGCACAAGCAGTTCTGGAGAACTGCTTGTGCAATGCCGCCCCCTGCAGATTCGCCGGCCAATCGGCCACTATCAAGGGGTGTCAATCAACCCGATTGTATAGGATCTGCAGACCAAAGCCTCAGAGGCAGTGGACCAGTTAAGGAGCAGTTGTCTTAAGACCGCTGCTTCATAACTGCTGTTTCCGGCGAGCCTGAAGGCTTGCGCAGAAACAGGGGCATCAGGGGCCATTCGGCCCTTGATAAATTGGCCCCATGTTGTCTATGTGCATATCTTTACCCAGAGTCCTATTCTTCTATGGAAAACATTGGTAGTTCCAGGTTTTCTATGAAGGGATGTTCAGATGGCCTGGATGTTCAGATGGCCTGTACAATCTATTGACTTACACTTAAAGGGATATGAAAACCAAAAATTGTCTTTTGTGACAGAGCATACCATTTAAAAAAGTTTCCTATTTACTTATTTTATCATCTTTACTTTGTTCCCATGGTATTCTTTGTTGAAGTGATTCCTAAGTAGGCATCTGGAGCACTACATGGCAGGAAATAGTACTGCCATCTAGTGCTCTTGCAAATGGATAACATTCTTGCAAACCTGCTGCTATATAGTGCTCACTCCTGCGCTTGTGTCCATGCTTTTTAACCAAAAATACCAAGAGAACAAATACAATTTCATAATAGAAGTAAATTAGAACGTTGTTTAACATTGCATGCTCTATCTGAACCATACAATAAATATGTTGGGTTTTAACGCAGAGAAGAAAGTATTTTTTCTAATATTTTTTTACTCATTAAAATTTAAATGGTGACTGATTTGGAGACTAAACATGACTTACTTGTTAAGTAAAATCTAAATAGATGAGTTAGCTGATATGGAAGATTGCTCTATCAAACTCTTTGAGGAACAAGCCTTTGATATCATTTCATTTATATTTCTTTTTCATGCCTCCAATAGGAATTGGACACAAATTATGAAGAACTATTTGATATATAGAGATATAAGTATGGAGGAGAATTCATACAGTGTTAAATTATAAAATCTCCAGGTATCTATCCATAAGGGGTAACTTACACTTTACATTAATCCAATTTTTAAATAGCGGAACAGATGGAAAATGTATTAATATTATAATTAATTTCTCTGGATATAAATTAGTAAACTTTATTACATTTCAGACATTGGGCTCCATTTAGCAAGCTGTGTATGTAGTTTTGGTGCGCCTTCCGTTCCGCTCGCAGAGTCACTTTATCAATTAATCAAAGGCACTGGTTTTCAAACCTGTCCTTTCAGGATTAACCTGGTGAGAGCAGATACAATAACCATGTTTACTATTCAGCTGATTATTTCACCTGTGCTCTAGTTCAGATATCCTTAAAATCTGAAGTGTTAGGGAAGCCTGGTGACAGGTTTAAAAACCAGTGATCTAAGGGAAACTCAATTTCAACTGATAAATAGAGACTACTTATCTGTAGAATGGGTGGTAAAGTAGTGAAAATATATTTTATATCCATACGCTAAATGTTCCATATTAGAACCTAGTATTCATTATATTTAGAACTGTCCAAAAAGTTGTACATTTTTTAGTAAAATTTCATATTTGTATCTAATATAGTTATAAACAAAATTAATTTATCAACACATAAGATCTTTTTTGTTAATCCAATAGTAGGTAGTAAAAGGGAGAAAAAGTGAATATTTAAAAACTGGCTCGATAGAACATCTCCTTCTATTAATATAATTGGATAACAGCTGATCAAAGAATATTCTGATTGGTTGGCAGATGAATCTGCCAGTATGTAAACAATTTAGTACTATTAGAACCTACATTGATGAACTTTCAATAATGGTGTAAAGGAGAAAAGTTCAAGCCCGTGGACATAATGGCATACACTACTCATGGGAAATTTATGTTTTTTTTAATGTTAATGTTAATATTATGTCGAAAGGTATAAAATATGAAATAGTACTGCATTTTATTCTCTGTTATTTGCATTTTTAATTCCCCTTTTGAATTTCATTAAAGTATTAAACATTATGCGCTGGTAGATTTTAAACTTTACTATTGAGGACTATACTAAGGACATATATGTGCAAAAGGAAAATGAAAAGGGGCTAAACCATCTTTAGAGCAGCAATGTACTACTGTGACCTTGCTGAATATGTCTGTTGAGCAAACATCAATAAGCATATCTGTGCCAATCAGCAGTCAACTCCCAATAGTGCATAGAGACTACCTGGATATGATTTTCAGCAAAAGGAACCAAGAACATATATTACATTTAATAATACAAGTGAACTGAAAAGTCTATAAAAATTGCACTCCTTCTGAACCATGAAAATGTAATTTTGTGTTTTATGTCCCTTTAAAGGGACAGTCAACTCCAAGATTGTTATTGTTTAAAAAGATAGATAATCCCTTTATTACCAATTCTCTATTTTTGCACAGCCAACATGGTTATATTAATATACTTTTAACCTCTGTGATTACCTTGTATCTAAGCCTCTTCTGACAGCCCTTATCACATATTTATTTATTATATAATGACTTGCATTTTAGCCAATTAGTGCAGTGTCAGCCACAACTCCAAGGAAGAGAGCATAATGTTATCTATATGACACAAAAAGGCGCACACGGCAAGACTCAAGTGAAGAGCTTTTATTATAAAATGCTGCACACGCAAAACAAATTGCACTTACTAGATTAAAAAATAAAACGAGCATTCAAGTGGAGCGCTGTGTTCTTACAGCTACCTTGTCTCACACGCCAGGCATAGTTGGTCTGCCTTTACCCCCTGTAACTTGCCTCTTGAAGAAGCCCGGCCATAGATTGGGGGAAATGCGTTATGCTCTGCATATCACCTGGAGGTGCTAGTGACTCACAAGCTGTTTTTGTCCCCATGAGTTACAGAGTTTTGGCAGAGGACCTGGAAACTGTGCCCGACGTTGTTTGTAGCTGGGTAAAGGCAGACCAACTATGCCTGGCGTGTGAGACAAGATAGCTGTAAGAACACAGCTCTCCACTTGAATGCTCGTTTTATTTTTTAATCTAGTAAGTGCAATTTGTTTTGCGTGTGCAGCATTTTATAATAAAAGCTCTTCACTTGAGTCTTGCCCTGTGCGCCTTTTTCTTCTTTTCTTTTCTATGTTATCGCATCTGAGCTAAGGTCCTGGAACACCTGGCTGGACAAAGGCGGCACGGACACGGCATCATAAATGCATCTGTTACCAAAAATAATATTCCCTAAAATTGCATCAGGAGACTTATATACCATTTTTTATTACACCGTTGGGTCCTATCATAAACTGAAGATTTCCAAGCAGACAGCTCCTCCAGACTTCATATGTTGACCCTTGTATACGGGTAACCCTATAAAGGTACTGTAAAAACACTGTTAAATACAGTTAACCAAAACATCAGGAACTGTATCAAGAAGTACAACCTTGCCTTATGATCTTTTAAGATTTAAAAAATTTTAGGATTGTAATATTTTAACATTAATATTTACATTTTTATTCTGGTACGGTTTTTTAACATAAGAGAAGGTATAGAATAAGCATATGTGAAGTGTGCATTTTATAATTATAATTATTTGTTATTCATTTTGTGTGGCCACATATATTAATAAGATTATATTAATAAGATAATATCTTTTTAGGGTCAGAACCTTAGCGTAATTCATTTTTCTTTTGTTCATATTATCTATATGACACACATGAACTAGCCTTGTCTTGTTGTGAAGAGATAATAAAAAAGCATGTGATAAGAGGCTGTCTGTAGTGGCTTAGAAACAGGCAGACATTTAGAGGTTTACATGTTATAAAGTATATTAATATAACAATGTTGGTTGTGTAAAGATGGGGAATGGCCCCCTGGAGGAGAGCATCGACGGAGGGGATAGTGACCCCCCCATCATAGCAGTGGAGCGGTCCTGGGGTTCATAAGAGCCCCGCGGAAGTAGCTCATCCTCTGTTCAGTCCCTGCAACCACAAGGCGAAGTTGGTTCCAGGGCTTGCGGTTGCAGAGACTGTGAGGATGAGCGATCTTGCAGAGGAAGTGCAGCGGATAGCGGAGTCAAGAGGCCTGGCTTGGCTGAAGTCTTACCTGGCTGCGGCACATCTTCCTGGACCAGAACCCACGGCGGCTGATGGCGGGACGACACACGGCAGGCCACAACGGCGGTCGAGGCCTCCGGAGCGGCTGTCCCCTGACCACGGGAAGAGCAGGAGGAGCGGAAGCGGCGCTGGGCATGAGCAGACGGATCCTGAGCCCAAGCGCCGGTCGGTGAGAGGAAGAGGCGGGTCGCAGGAGGCATCGCGTACGACGGCTGAAGAGGCCACGAGGAAGACGCCAGTCGGGAGCAGCAGGACGGCAGGTAAGGCCGGGCGTGGGGAGGGGCTGGGCCTCGATCATGAAAAGAGTGGGCGGGTGCCGGCGGCCACAGTGAGGAGGCCTACAGCTCTGGGGACCAGCGTTACGACGGGGGAGGGAGCTCCCCTGGCCACTTCATCGCTGAGGGAGCAGGGAGAGGAGACAGAGGAGCGACATGGGTGTGCTCCGGTCCAAGGGAGATCACGGGCTGGCCAAGAGGGTTTGGAAAAGGTGGCGGTAAAGGGGCTGGGGAACCCAGGAGTATGGGGAATGAGACTCCTGGGGGGGGGTGCTTGAGAGTACAAGGGGGCACAATGAAGGGGTAGTAGGGGGGAGTCCCGCATCCGGGGCGCCCGGAGGGATAGTAGTGGAAGCTCAGAGGGGGATAGGTAGGCAGTCAGTGGGTCGGTTGGGGGGAGCTGATCCTGGGGGAGCAGGAGTTAGTGGGGCATTACCAGTGAGAGGGCCCCATATTGGGGGAGGGGGAGATGGTAGCAGGTACGATAGGGGGGGTAAGGGGGAGGGGTAGAATGCTGGGAAGGGGGAGCTGCACGTCAGGGCAAGGTGTTCCTGGGGGGAGGGGGGGGAGAGGTTTAAGCAGGGTTCCTAGAGGAAAGGGGAAGGGAAAAAGGGGGAGGGGGTAGAGGAGGGAGTGACATTAGGACTGGTCAGGGCCGTGATAATGTGTCCAATTTATTTTCTGCAGGTGGTGAGGATGAGCTGGAGGGGCAGAGGGGTGGTGGGGCAGATGACTCTGCTGAGGCGACATGTCAGGACCTGGATGAAGACGCACTGTGGATAGATTATTCCTACAGTGATCTGGAATCGGATGGTCCTGGAGAGGGACCTTCATCTGGATCGGTGGGCACATGGCAGGTAGGGGACCTGGCCGCCTTAGAGCAGCTGATTAGATCCTTGGGGGCCGGGGGAGGTGGGCGGGAAAGTAGAGGGCGGAGTGTGGAAGGTAGGATAGGGCTAGGGTGTAGGGAAGGGAGTATCAGGAGTGGGGGGGGGGCGGGGAGCAGGTTAGGGATCTCACTGTCTCCTCTTTGCAGACACGGCCTCGGGGGGAGGACCCCCTAATGCGCCGCAGCCCAAGAAGGTCGGGAGCTGAACGGCAAAGGGAGAAAACCCGGTCGCCCAGGGAGAGAACGCAACGGCGGAGGGAAAGGCGTTCGCCCATGTGGGGGAGGCTCGATAGGTCACAGACCCAGAGACAAGGAGACTAGGCCGCAGCCTGAGGCGGGGACAAGGATAGCAGCGGAACCGGTGGAAGTAGTGAGAGCTACGATGGTGCCCGCAAACAGAGGTGAGGGTGCTAGCACTGATACGGGCGTGGCTGGAGGTGTGCATGGATTAGGTGTGCAAAACATGATGAGTGGTATGAGGGATCTGCTTACGCAGTTCGAGAGACGTCTGGCGGGGCAGCAGGGGAATGTTGCAGCAGCGTGGGGTGTAGGGGGGACAACAGTGGGGGTGAGTCAGGTATCGGGACCTGTGGGGCAAGGTCTAGGGGGAACTGCGCCGGTGTCAGGTGGGACTACTGCTACTGGGGGAGTGTTGAAGGTGCCTGAGAACGCGTTGAGGAGACCCTGTCTATGCTCGATTGGGCCGTTGGGGATCCATCTCACTCAGGAGCTTAAGGAGAAAATATGGAAGAGAGAGTTCTTGGAAATATTTACTCTATTACCATTGGAACAGGTGCTCAAGATAAAAGAAGATACGAAAGGCGACAAGGAGAAGAAGGAGGAGGACGAAAGGAAGAAGAGATATCATAAATTGCCAAAAACTCTATCCAATTGGTCCAAGGCATTCTGTATTTTGGCGGCGGTGGTGGGCGAGGGGACGCGGAACTCTTGCTTACGGGTTTTAGCTCGGGGTTCTGGATCCCATTCGTGGACAAGCAAGGGGTTCAGATTTCAGGGAATTTGAAGTCGGCAAAGGATTTGCCGGAGGTGGTTCAGGGGAAAATTGATAAAGAAGTAGCATTGGGGAGAAAGGCTGGCCCCTTTTCGCACCCGCCTTTCCAAAATTTGAGGGTATCCCCGCTTGGGGTCGTTCCCAAAATGGCGGTTGGGCAATTCTGCATGATCCACCATTTATCATATCCGAAGGGGTCTTCGGTCAATGACGGCATTGACCCCGCGATAACAGCAGTGAGGTATGCATCTTTTGATAAGGCGATAGGGTTGGTGAGGGAGGCTGGCGTCGGTGCATTGATGGGGAAGGTGGATGTGGAGGCTGCCTTTCGGCTTTTACCAGTGCACCTGGTTTGTCATCACTTGTTGGGTTGCTCTTTCGGGGGTTACTTTTATGTGGATCTTTGTCTCCCAATGGGGTGCTCCATATCGTGTGCATACTTTGAGAAGTTCAGCACCTTTGTGGAGTGGGTTGTAAGGCAGCGTTCAGGGTTGTCATCGGTCGTCCATTATTTGGACGACTTCCTATTTGTGGGAGCCGCTGGGGCGTCGGATTGTGGGAAGCTAATGGACCAATTCTTCAAGGTGGCCAATGAATTTGGAATCCCAGTGGCACACGACAAAACCAAGGGTCCTTTCACCACATTGAGTTTTCTGGGAATTGAAATTGATTCCATCCGGATGGAATGCCGACTGCCTATGGACAAGCTAATTGACCTAAAAGGAGTCATAGCAGGGGCACTCAGGAAGCGGAGGCTTCGATTGTGCGAGGTCCAGTCATTGGTGGGCAAGCTAAATTTTGCTTGTAGAATAATCCCAGTGGGGAGGGTTTTCTGTAGGAGACTCTCCATGGCCACGACGGGAGTTGCGGGCCCTAAGGCATGGATTGTTTTGGGAACAGACCTGAAGGATGATCTGAGAATATGGTTATTGTTTTTGGCTGAATTCAATGGGCGGGCTTTGGTCCAAAGTAAAGCGGTAACCAATGAAGAGTTGCACCTGTTTATGGACGCATCGGGGTCCTTAGGTTTCGGGGCTTACTGCCAGGGGAGCTGGGTGGCCGGAAAATAGCCAGCCAGTTGGGGCGCAAAGGGTTTGACGAAGAATCTGGTCTTTTTGGAGCTGTTTCCACTTCTGGTGGCAGTAAGGGTATGGAAGGATAGACTTCAGGATAGGAAGGTTGTGTTCCATTCGGACAACCTGGGGGTAGTATTTGTGGTTAATAAACTGACGTCTTGCTCCCTGCCGGTGGTTCGCCTGCTGAGGCTGTTTGTGCTGGACTGCATGAGGATGAATGTGCTATTTCGCGCTGTGCATATTCCAGGTTATTTGAATACTGTGGCTGATGCTCTTTCTCGCTTTCAGTGGGAGAAGTTTGGGGAAGTGGCACCAGGAGCGGAGAAGGAAGGAACCAGTTGCCCACCGGACTTGCTGGAGCTGGAGGTTTGGAGTTAATCAGAGTTGCAAGGGGGCGTTAGCTCCAGGTACGTGGAGTGCTTATGTTAGAACATGGAGGCAATGGTTGAAGGTCCTGTTAGACAGGGGCATAGTGGCGTCTAGGGAAGGATGGATTCAGGGTTTAACGGCATGGATTGGGGAATGGGGTGTGAGAGGGCTCTCGAGGGCGTTGGTGAGGAGGAATATGGCAGCTTTGAGGTTTTTGTTTAGACTGTTGGGATGGGAAGACTTGACAAAGTTGTTTCTTATCCAGTTAGCGGTGAAAGGGATATGTAAGAAAAAAGTGGCGAAGGACAGTCGTCGCCCTATTGGTTTTCAGCTCCTGCTGAGGATCTTAGCAGAGTTGGAAGCGGTGTGTACCTCAAGGTTTGAGGTCTTATTGTTCAGGGCGGCTTTTACGACAGCATTCTTTGGGGCTTTTCGGGTATCGGAATTGGTTGGGGCGAATAGAAGAGATGTGGGGGGCCTGCAGGCCAGGGATGTCTCCATTAGGGACAAGGTGGTCTGGATTTGGCTGCGGGGGTCCAAGACGGACCAGGAGGGGCGGGGTAGGTTGATAACGCTGGGGGAGGCACAAGGGGCAGGATGCCCGGTAGCCAACGTAGAGGCATTTTTGGAGATCCGGCCGGATGCTCCTTTGCCGTTGTTTGTTGACAGTAATGGCTTGAGTTTATCTCGTTTTCAGATTTTAGCGGTGCTTGGGCTTGGGTTTCAAGGCGGAGGAATTTGGGACGCATTCATTCCGGATTGGGGCTGCCACTGAAGCTGCCAGTTTAGGGCTGGGGGAGAGCGTGATAAAGAGGATTGGTGGTTGGAAGTCTGGATGTTTCCGTTTGTATGTTAGACCAGACCTGGTGGCCTAAGTATGCTCTTTGTTTTATTGGTCCTATACAATGTTGGATAGTGGGCCATTCCTATATATATTTGGCCCGGAAGGCAGCGGCAGTGATGGATGAAGGTGCTCAGTTGAAGTTTCAGGAGGAGACAGTATTTTTACGTTGGCTGGGGGTTAGAGGACTAAGGTGGGACCAAGTTCTTAGGAAGGCGGTAGACCATGCTAGGTTGTTTCAGCCCCCAGATATTTTGGTCATCCACGCTGGGGGCAATGATCTGGGGTTTTCGTCCCAAAAAGACTTGATTGACAAGATTAGGAAGGATTTGGGGAGATTGAGGGAGCTATTCCCTTGGTTAATAATTGTTTGGTCGGACATTGAACCCCGATCGGTCTTGCGGGTGGTATGGGATTTCAGGAAGTTGGAGTCCTCTAGGAAAAAGATTAACAGGACAATAACCAGTTTTGTGGGCAGAATGGGTGGTTTTGGCATTCGCCAAGTAGAATTTGAAGGGGAGACAGGTCGTTGTTTTTTCTTGAAGGATGGGGTACACCTCAATGAGGTGGGCTTGCACCTCTTTAATTTTAACATCAAAGAAGGGGTGCAAAAGGCCTTAGCCCGGGTGGGGGTGGCTCGTCGGTGACGAGCTGTGGCGGGGGTGCTTGTCTTTTCAGTAGGTTAGGTAAATGGGTACCTCCCTAAAGAGGCGGGAGATAGTTTGGGGAGATGTACCTGGTGATATGCCAGTGGAAGGTACAGCTCTGTGGGCAAGCAACCCAGGTTATGGGGTTTATTGTGTTAATGAGTTAAAGTATTTGTTTAATATGTTATATTTTATAAAAGTTTTAATAAATGCGGGCTACGGCCTTTACACCCACTTGTGTGTCTAGTATCATTGAAGCGGAACGTATGCATAGTATGGGGTCATGGCCCCCTGGAGGAGAGCATCGACGGAGGGGATAGTGACCCTCCCCATCGTAGCAGTGGAGCGGTCCTGGGGTTCATAAGAGCCCCGCGGAAGTAGCTCATCCTCTGTTCAGTCCCTGCAACCACAAGGCGAAGTTCCCTCCCTCCCCTTTTGAGGCTAGGAATTCACTGCTGGGGGGCGGGGGTGCTTGTCTTTTCAGTAGGTTAGGTAAATGGGTACCTCCCTAAAGAGGCGGGAGAGAGTTTGGGGAGATGTACCTGGTGATATGCCAGTGGAAGGTACAGCTCTGTGGGCGAGCAACCCAGGTTATGGGGTTTATTGTGTTAATGAGTTAAAGTATTTGTTTAATATGTTATATTTTATAAAAGTTTTAATAAATGCGGGCTACGGCCTTTACACCCACTTGTGTGTCTAGTATCATTGAAGCGGAACGTATGCATAGTATGGGGTCATGAGTAGTAAAAGCATTATCTATCTTATTAAACAATAACAATTTTAGTGTAGACTGTCCCTTTAATGAAAGTTTACATGGCTTAAAGGTAGTCAAGTCAAAATTAAACTTCCATAATAAGTGTATGCCATTTTAAACAACTTTCCAATTTACTTTTATAATCAACTTTACTTTGTTCTCTTGGTATTCTTTGTTGAATGCTAAACCTAGGTAGGTTTATAAACTGATTACTAAGCTGTTGAAGGCCGCCTCTTATCTCAGTGCATTTTGAAAGTTAGACAGTGCTAGTTCATGTGTGTCATATAGATAACAGTGTTCTCATTTCCGTGGAGATATTAATGAGTTAGCACTGATTGGCTTAAATGCAAGTCTGTCAAAAGAACTGAGATAAGGGGGCAGTCTGCAGAGGCTTAGATACAAGGTAATCACAGACATAAAAAGTGTATTAATATAACCGTATTGGTTATGCAAAACTGGGAAATGGTTAATAAAGGGATTATAGTAAAATGTCTAAAACATATAACCCTCAAAAAAAATTAAACAAGCAATTAAAATATAAATCTCTAAAACATTTATCCCTCAGAAAATGTAATATTGCTACTTATGATATCCCTCATTGATACAGAAGGGTCTAACCATATGTATAAAAATTGATTTCAATTTATAGTAAGATGTATTTGGCTTACAGGGTATGCCTATATTTAGCTATATTAACTTTAGATAGTGAGAACAAAAAAGTGTCTTATCAATCCTGATACCAGCTTATTTAGTCCAATTTAAATGGACTGAGGTCCAATTCTGAATTGAATCCTTTCGGGTGAAGGGTTCCCATATTATATATATATTCAGCTTCTTTTTTCAATAATAATTTTTCAAAATTACCTCCTCTCCATTGTTTTTTCACTTTTTTAATGTCCCAATATGATAAATCATTGACATTATTATTGTGTACTTGTCTAAAATGTTCATATAGGTGAGTCTCTTGTTCTCCCTTTTCTATGTTCCATAGGTGTTCTCGAGTCCGTGTACGGAGACATCTAGTCGCTTCACCTAAGTAGATGTCTGCGTACACGGATTCGAGAACACAATAATAATGTCAATGATTTATCATATTGGGGCATTAAAAAAGTGAAAAAACAATGGAGAGGAGGTAATTTTGAAAAATTATTATTGAAAAAAGAAGCTGAATATATATATATAATATGTGAACCCTTCACCCGAAAGGATTCAATTCAGAATTGGACCTCAGTCCATTTATATTGGACTAAATAAGCTGGTATCAGGATTGATAAAAACACTTTTTTGTTCTCACTATCTAAAGTTAATGGGGCCCACTTATCAAGCTCCGAATGGAGCTTGAGGGCCCGTGTTTCTGGTGAGCCTTCAGAGTCGCCAGAAACACAAGTTATTAAGCAGCAGTCTGAAGACCGCTGTTTCATAACCTGTCCGCCTGCTCTGAGGAGGCGGATAGACATTGCTGCAATTCAACCCGATCGAATACGATCTGGTTGATTGACATCCCCTGCTAGCGGCCGCGAATCTACAGGGGGTGGAATTGCACCAGCAGTTCACAAGAGCTGCTGGTGCAGTGCTGAATGCAGAGAGCGTATTGCTCTGCGCATTCAGCGAGGTCTGTCGGACCTGATCCACAATGACGGATCATGTCCGACAGGCCTTTCATAAATAGGCCCCAATATAGCGAAATATAGGCATACCCTGTAAGCCAAATACATCTTACTATAAATTGAAACTCATTTTTATACATATCGTTAGACCCTTCTGTATCAATGAGGGATATCATAAGTAGCAATATTAAATTTTCTTACATACACATAAATGTTAATACTGAGCCATTTCGGTTAATTAGATCATTATTGATATCTATCTATCTATCTATCTATCTATCTATATATATATATATATATATATATATATATATATATACATACAGGGAGTGCAGAATTATTAGGCAAGTTGTATTTTTGAGGATTAATTTTATTATTGAACAACAACCATGTTCTCAATGAACCCAAAAAACTCATTAATATCAAAGCTGAATAGTTTTGGAAGTAGTTTTTAGTTTGTTTTTAGTTTTAGCTATTTTAGGGGGATATCTGTGTGTGCAGGTGACTATTACTGTGCATAATTATTAGGCAACTTAACAAAAAACAAATATATACCCATTTCAATTATTTATTTTTACCAGTGAAACCAATATAACATCTCAACATTCACAAATATACATTTCTGACATTCAAAAACAAAACAAAAACAAATCAGTGACCAATATAGCCACCTTTCTTCGCAAGGACACTCAAAAGCCTGCCATCCATGGATTCTGTCAGTGTTTTGATCTGTTCACCATCAACATTGCGTGCAGCAGCAACCACAGCCTCCCAGACACTGTTCAGAGAGGTGTACTGTTTTCCCTCCTTGTAAATCTCACATTTGATGATGGACCACAGGTTCTCAATGGGGTTCAGATCAGGTGAACAAGGAGGCCATGTCATTAGATTTTCTTCTTTTATACCCTTTCTTGCCAGCCACGCTGTGGAGTACTTGGACGCGTGTGATGGAGCATTGTCCTGCATGAAAATCATGTTTTTCTTGAAGGATGCAGACTTCTTCCTGTACCACTGCTTGAAGAAGGTGTCTTCCAGAAACTGGCAGTAGGACTGGGAGTTGAGCTTGACTCCATCCTCAACCCGAAAAGGCCCCACAAGCTCATCTTTGATGATACCAGCCCAAACCAGTACTCCACCTCCAACTTGCTGGCGTCTGAGTCGGACTGGAGCTCTCTGCCCTTTACCAATCCAGCCACGGGCCCATCCATCTGGCCCATCAAGACTCACTCTCATTTCATCAGTCCATAAAACCTTAGAAAAATCAGTCTTGAGATATTTCTTGGCCCAGTCTTGACGTTTCAGCTTGTGTGTCTTGTTCAGTGGTGGTCGTCTTTCAGCCTTTCTTACCTTGGCCATGTCTCTGAGTATTGCACACCTTGTGTTTTTGGGCACTCCAGTGATGTTGCAGCTCTGAAATATGGCCAAACTGGTGGCAAGTGGCATCTTGGCAGCTGCACGCTTGACTTTTCTCAGTTCATGGGCAGTTATTTTGCGCCTTGGTTTTTCCACACGCTTCTTGCGACCCTGTTGACTATTTTGAATGAAACGCTTGATTGTTCGATGATCACGCTTCAGAAGCTTTGCAATTTTAAGAGTGCTGCATCCCTCTGCAAGATATCTCACTATTTTTGACTTTTCTGAGCCTGTCAAGTCCTTCTTTTGAGCCATTTTGCCAAAGGAAAGGAAGTTGCCTAATAATTATTCACACCTGATATAGGGTGTTGATGTCATTAGACCACACCCCTTCTCATTACAGAGATGCACATCGCCTAATATGCTTAATTGGTAGTAGGCTTTCGAGCCTATACAGCTTGGAGTAAGACAACATGCATAAAGAGGATGATGTGGTCAAAATATACATACATACATACATACATACATACCTTTTTGTATCCTGCATATAAATATACAGCTATTTAATTTATAGGAAGTATTAGTGTAATGTTTATGCCAAAATCAAGTATACACAAATATATTATGTTAATATATAGGAACTTAAAATTGTTATAGGATGTTTATTTAAGATGTGTCTAATAAGTCCAATAAGGTTATTAAATATCAGTAGAATACCACCTTAAAACAAATAAAGCAACAATACCACCTTAAATCCCAAATAAATAATTGGTGACTTTTTTGACGAATGAAAACTTGAGGAGGGGTATTTAAATTCAACAAACTTCCCCATGAATATCAGTCTTGAAAAAGCCTAGTTACAGGTGAAACAATTGACAAATATTCAGGGGTCCAAAGACATTTAAACACCATTGAAGAAATACAAGCACCTTTACCAGCAGAAGCCAACACTTTGCGCAGAGTAAGATAGAAACCGCTGGTGTTATTACTTAAAACGGATGAATTGGGAGTAAAAGAAACCGGTAGCCCTGTTCAATCCATCACCCACGTAAGATCTCTAACATCGATAATTTTGCTGTGACATAGTTAAATTTCTCTAAAGGTCAGAGAAAGGACCAGAAGCAAAAAGGAACATATGCACAGTGTTTTACAAGTAGCAATTATCGTCAGCCCTCGAAAGGTTCTAAGCTGAGACGAGACATCATAAGTGGCGAAGGGACTGGTAAAGTATCCCATAACAAATATCCTGTGATAACATTTTTGCCAAACTAATGAACTGCTACAAACTAATGAATTGCTACAATATATGACAGACTGCTACAAATCTGTAATAGAATATTGAATTGGGACTCGTGACCCATGAACCTTGAAGTTTTAAGATACATGCTGACACACTAAAACTTAAAAGTGAATTGTCACTTCTCACATATGAACTGCCAATCATATTGAGCATATGAAGTATATACCATTACAGGCAAGAGAACTTTCAAAGCCTCTACAATCACAATAGTGTTGTATCAATTTTACAAGTATTTATCAAGTTACCAACCATAAGGCGGTCATCATTTTTAAGGTGGTATTTAGTGTGTAGATCATTGCATATAAGAGGAGATGTCTTGTGTATACATTAGCATATTGCTTATATATTCTGAGGGATATATGTTTTAGAGATTTATATTTTTATTGCTTGTTTAATTTTTTTTTTGAGGGTTATATGTTTTAGAAATGTATCGGCTAGATTACAAGTTTTGCGTTATTAGGGGTGCGGTGCTAACTATCAGTTTTCTCTCACCGCTCACTTATATACAGCGCTGGTATTACAGGTTTTAACAAACCTGGCGTTAAAAGACAAAAAGTGAGCGTAGAGCAAAATTTTGCTCCACACTTCACTCCAACACCAGCGCTGCTTAAGTCAACGGTGAGCTGGTCATACGTGCTCGTGCACGATTTCCCCATAGGAATCAACGGGGAAGTCCTCAACGAAGCCGGGAGAGGTCTTCATCCAAGCCGGGCGAAGAGGTCCTCCAGACGGGCAGAAGTCTTCATCCAGACGGCATCTTCTATCTTCATCCATACGACGCGGAGCGGCTCCATCTTCAAGACATCCAACGTGGATCATCCTCTTCATCCGGAGTCTTCTTACTGAATAACGGTTCCTTTAAGTGACGTTATCCAAGATGGCGTCCTTTAGATTCCAATTGGCTGATAGAATTCTATCAGCCAATCGAAATTAAGGTAGAAAAAATCCTATGGCTGATGCAATCAGCCAATAGGATTGAAGTTCAATCCCAGGTTCGTTGAGGACTTCGCCCAGCTTGGATGAAGACTTCTCCCAGGTTCGTTGAGGACTTCGGCCCGGTTGGATGAAGACTTCTGCCGCTTCCTTGAGGATGGATGTCCGGTCTTCAGAACAGTAAGTCGATCTTCAGGGAGTTAGTGTTAGGTTTTTTTAAGGGTGTATTGGGTGGGTTTTATTTTTAGGTTCGGGTTTGGGCTTGCAATAGAGCTAACTGCCCTTTAAGGGCAATGCCCATCCAAATGCCCTTTTCAGGGCAATGGGGAGCTTAGGTTTTTTTAGATAGTATTTTATTTGGGGGGTTGGTTGAGTGGGTGGTGGGTTTTACTGTTGGGGGGGTTGTTTGTATTTTTTTTACAGGTAAAAGAGTGATTACTTTGGGGCAATGCCCCGCAAAAGGCCCTTTTAAAGGCTATTGATAGTTTAGTTTAGGCTAGGGTTTTTTTATTTTGGGGGGGGGCTTTTTTATTTTGATAGGGCTATTAGATTAGGTGTAATTAGTTTAAATATCTTGTAATTTGTTTATTATTTTCTGTAATTTAGTGTTTTGGTTTTTTGTACTTTAGCTAATTTAATTTAATTTATTTAATTGTTGTTGATTTAGTAAATATATTTAATTATAGTGTAGTGTTAGGTGTTATTGTAACTTAGGTTAGGTTTTATTTTACAGGTACTTTTGTATTTATTTTAGCTAGGAAGTTATTAAATAGTTAATAACAATTTAATAACTATTGTACCTAGTTAAAATAAATACAAACTTGCCTGTAAAGTAAAAATAAACCCTAAGCTAGCTATAATGTAAACATTAGTTATATAGTAGCTAGCTTAGGGTTTATGTTATAGGTATTTAGTTTTACATAGGAATTATTTAGTTAATAATATTAATTTTTATTTAGATTTATTTAAATTATATTTAAGTTAGGGGGTGTTAGGGTTAGACTTAGGTTTAGGGGTTAATACATTTAATATAGTGGCGGCGACGTTGGGGTGGCAGACTAGGGGTTAATAAATGTAGGTAGGTGACGGCAATGTTAGGGATGGAAGATTAGGGGTTAATAATATTTAACTAGTGTTTGCGAGGCGGAAGTGCGGCGGTTTAGGGGTTAATATGTTTATTATAGTTGCGGCTATGTCCGGAGCGGCAGATTAGGGGTTAAAATTGAATTTTAGTATTTGCGATGTGGGAGGGCTGCAGTTTAGGGGTTAATAGGTAGTTTATGGGTGTTAGTGTACTTTTTAGCAGTTTAGTTATGAGTTTTATGTTACTGCGTTGTACCATAAAACTCTTAACTACTGACTTTTAAATGTGTTAGGACTCTTGACGGGCTAGGGTGTACCGCTCACTTTTTGGCCTCCCAGGACAGACTCGTAATATCAGCGCTATGGAAGTCTCATAGAAAAAAGACTTTACGAAGTTTACATAAGTCGTTTTGCGGTAAGGCCAAAAAAGTGTGCAGTGCCCCTAAACCTGCAAGACTCGCAATACCAGCGGTAGTGAAAAAGCAGCGTTAGGACCTGTTAACGCTGCTTTTTCAACCTACCACAAAACTCGTAATCTAGCCGTATATGTTTTACACATTTTACTATATTAAATCCTATTTACATATTGAAAATTGTTGGAGACTTTATTTGATTTTGGAATGATACAATTGATTTAAATGTATATTAGTTAACAATACCTTATTTTATGTCAACAATTTCTCCAGTTTTGTACTGTGTGATGTTTAACCCTTAGCTTTCTAGTACATTTAGTACTTTTTAGTGCTGTTTAATCCATTCTTTGTGTACCTAATCTTCAGAATAGTAGTGAGACTAGTCTCTCAAATAGCACAACAGGGTTATAAGTTTAGCACTTTTAGTTTTTACAATTAATAAAGGGATTATCTATCTTTTTAAGCAATAAACATTTTCAATTAGGCTATCCCTTTAAGAATATATTCCCAGAAGTACTGCACTTGAGTATTGCTAATTTCCTCGTTTTATGTAGCGAGAACCAGCTGATGTATACACATTAAATAATAAAGTGGTTTATTGCAGCACAATACAATTCAACTTTCTTTTTAACTTCCTGTATGTAGAAAAAATTGGAACACTAATGCTTGTATTCTGAAATAAGAATGGCACAAGGGTATGGTTTATAGCCCAGCTGTTTCTGCACAAAAAATGCCACATAATAGACTGCTGCGTAACTGCAGCACTAAGCAAAACAGTGTAGAAATTTGCCATGGTTGCATAACAGTAAAATGCTGAATATTAAATGACCTCAAAGAATTGTATGGTACTTTTGCCCTATGAATAATGTTTTTATTTCCTCTTTTTGTAATGCTGGGAGAAATAACATAGGAATTATAGAGTTTCCCAAGATAACTAGCAGTGGCAATGCAAACCCAATCTAACCAAGAATAACATTTAGGAAGCATTGGTTTGAGATCTTAAAATTATGTTAATACTTTATGTTTGTAGAATTTCCTTATTTCTTTGTTTATACAGCAGAAATCTGATTTTCTGCATCTCCTGTATTCACTAAATTTCAACCAACTCTTAGTAAATCAAATATACTGACATCACAAAAATGCCTCAAAACAATACAGAACAAACTAAATAAAGTGCAATTATGGGTCGGATTACAAGTGGAGCAGTATTTAACGCTCCTGCTCATGTGCTATCGCCGCTAGACGTAAGCTTTTTGCACTTGTTGGGTAGCGATCATATTACAAGTTGAGAGTAAAACGTTTTTGCTTGCCCGCTAACCAAATGCATGCAAAAAGTCAAAGTATTCCCCCATAGAAGTCAGTGGAGAAAAAAAACTGGAAAAAAACCCTACTAGCGCCTAAGCCCGATCGTATATTCATGCCTTAACCCGACATGAAAATATGAATATTTCACATTTCAATGTTCTTGGCATAAAAGAATATGTTCTATTTATTTATAAATACATATTTCTACATATAGCTGATGTGGGTTTTTTTTTGGGAAAATGTATATCTATTACAATATTCTCATGGAGAAAAAGGAAAAGGAAAAGAAAACACTGTGGCTATGGACAGTCTACGTTTGACATTCATGACTAAATACTGCCAAGAGATAAGGTCAGTGGACAAAATCCTGCGCCCCAGTCTTTCTTTACAGAATTGGGCACCACCTAGGTTTGGCTTCAAGCGGAATACCAACCTGAGAGATTTACTGATGACAACAGATCCTACCCACTGTTATAAAGAAACCTATTGGATACAAACAACAAAGACTGGATCATTTTGATGCATTGGGTGCACCACTTGCAACTCAATGCTTCCTGGTCCCACATTTGGACATCCTTCATAAGGATAAAAAATATTTGTCACTGATTGACCTGTACTACAAAGTATGTAGTATACCTATTGAGCTGCAGCTGTGGCAAACATCAGATGATGCTAGGATTTGAATGGCCAACCACAGGTCTGCTATCAGGACTGCCATTAATACAAAGAAGAAGTAGGACACAGCACAACTGATTTGTGCTTATTGTTCATGTACCCCCTCTAAGACGTGGGGGTGATAGGAATAAGATCCTGTTGCAAGTAGAGGCAAGATGGACATTCCGTCTCAACACTATACAACCTAATAGGTTAAATTCGATGTTGGACTGGCACTGTTCCCTTTGAATGTGAACCAGTATTAATGAGAAGACTCCATGATCCAATTCCATATTATGAATTGATTTCATGACACAAACGCAATCGGTAGTCTATAGAGCGTATCTGAATATCTTTAATTTTAAGTTCTGTATTACACCACTTTATTTTATTATCTTTGTTATTTATATGATTCTACATATGTTGTTGATTTATTAAGTATAGTTCTTTCACACATATTTAGTGTACTGTATTTGGTCTCCCTTTATACACAATGTAGGTGAACAATATAATCAAATATAACACATTAGAGAAAGGCACAAGAAATTCTAGTTTAATAGCATAGCTAAGTGTTACTCCACTATAGGCTTCACTAAGTATAGAAAAAAATGTTGCAGGGCAGTAGTAGACCGGCACAGGTTTTTGTATTTGCTAGCAAGTAAATTAACTATCTGAAGCCGGATTATGATTAGCAGATTCTCTATATTCCTTTGCATATTCTTAAAGGGACACTAAACGCAAATTTTTTCTTTCATGATTCAGATAAACCATACAATTTTAAGCAACGTTCTAATTTACTCCTATTATCACATTTTCTTTGTTCTGTTGCTATCTTTATTTGAAAAAGAAGGCATCTAAGCTAAGGAGCCAGCAGATTTTTGGTTCAGACCGCTGGACAGCACTTGTTCATTGGTGCTGTCCAATCAGCAAGGACAACACAGGTTGTGAACCAAAAATGGTCCGGCTTCTAAACTTACATTCTTGCTTTTCATATAAAGATAGCAAGAGAATGAAGAACAATTGATAATAGGAGTAAATTAGAAAGTTGCTTAAAATTGCATGCTCTATCTGAATCATGAAAGAAAAAAAATGGGTTCAATGTCCCTTTAATGTTATAATACTGTGCCTTTTCTGTGTATATCCTGTTCTTATACTGTAGATCACTTATCAGCAAAGATACACTGATCATAACGTGTACATTGATCACGTGCCCAATAACAGCTGATCCACCCCACGGACACAGTGTAAACAGTAATTAGGTGATGCGGCGTCGCGTGATGAAATCAGCTCCGCACAGGTAGCATTTACCCGGACACAACCCAATTGCAGCAGTTACAACACTAGTATGCTAAATGCTATATAGTTAATTTGATATGTGATACAATGTAATTTAAATGTAACATTGTATGCTAGCTACTGGTATATACGTTGTAGTGAAGCACATACTTGCAGATTATGGTATTAACTTGTAACCATGAATGGTAACAGTTTTTGTTATGCTTCCCTCATGTTTTTATCACAGCAGCATATTACAAATCAGCAAAGGAAGAACTGCTATACATGTGTAAATGTCCCATCTGACTCACTATAAATGTTTTTACACATGGGCATGTTCATTTTTTTTTTTTTTTTTTCATTTATCAAAGCCTACAGACCGGCAAAAGTTGAAATTTGTGACGTAACATACGATCCGCTGGTCTCAGTCCAACACAGATTGATGTTTACGTCATTAAAGATGTTCCGAATACAAATTCGGCACTATCTGACTACTTTTGCTAGTTATCAAACCTCTAACAGGTACACTCGCCACTATTCCGGCCCAGCGTACCTGCTTTTCAATCCGCCACCCTGGAGGCCGCGGATGCCATAGGAAACAATGGGAGTCTGAAAGCAGCAAAAGCTTATGTTCGCTGCTGCCCGATATCCCATTGATTTATATGGTAGAAAAAAAAGTTACATTTACAACTAACATTCTAATATATTCCAGAGTCTAAACACCCCTAATCTGCTGCCCGACATCGCCGCCACCTACATAATGTTATTGACCCCTATCCCGCTGCTCCCTGTCACTGCCGCAACTACATAAATGTATTAACCCCTATCCCTCCACTCCCAGAGCCCACCGCAACTAAATAAAAATATTAACCCCTATTGCGCCGCTCCCAAAGCCCACCGCAACTAAATAAAGTTATTAACCCCTATAACGCCACTCCCGAAGCCCTCCACAACTAAATAAATGTATTAACCCCTAAACCTTTGGCCTCCCACATCACTACCATTAACTAAACCTATTAACCCCTAAACTGCCAGCCCCCCACATCGACATAAACTAAATTAAGCTATTAACCCCTAAACCTAACAACCCGCTAACTTTATATTAAATATTAACTCATCCCTATCTTATAATAAATTTAAACTTACCTTTAGAATTAAATTAAACTATATTAAACTATTAATTAACCTATCCTAACTATTATACTAAAATTACATTAAACTATATTAAACTATTAATTAACCTACCCTAACTATTATACTAAAATTACATTAAACTATATTAAACTATTCATTAACCTACCCTAACTATTATCCTACAATTACATTAAACTATATTAAAATAATAATTAATCAACCCTAACTATTATACTAAAATTACATTAAACTATATTACATATTTAAACACCTAACCGTACTTAAATTATTTAAATATACAATAAAGAATTACTAAGTTACAAAAAACTAACAACTAAGTAACAAAAAATAAAAAACACTAAGTTACAAAAAATAAAGAACACTAAGTTAAACAAAATAAAAAATAAACTATCAAATATTTAAAGTAATTACACCTAATCTAAGAGCCCTATAAAAATAAAAAATCCCCCCCAAAATAAAAAAAACCCCTAGCCTACAACTACCAATGGCCCTTAAAAGGGCCTTTTGCGGGGCATTGACCCAAAGAAATTAGCTCTTTTACCTGTAAATAAAAATACAAATACCCCCCCAACAGTAAAACCCACCATCCCCACAACCAACCCCCCCAAATAAAAACCTTTCTAAAAAAACCTAAGCTCCCCATTGCCCTGAAAAGGGCATTTGGATGGGCATTGCCCTTAAAAGGGCATTTAGCTCTTTTTCCTTGCCCAAACCCCTAATTTAAAATTAAAACCCACCCAATAAACCCTTAAAAAAACCTAACACTAACCCCCGAAGATCCACTTACAATTTTTGAAGACCTGACATCCATCGTCAACAAAGCAGCAGAAGTCCTCAGCGAAGCCAGCAGAAGTCTTCATCCAAGCGGGCTGAAGTCTTCATCCAACTGGGCAGAAGTCTTCATCCAGACAGCATCTTCTATCTTCATCCATCCAGCGCGAAGAGGCTCCATCTTCAAGACATCCAGCGCAGAGCATCCTCTTCTTCCTTTACAATGAGTTTTTCCTTTAAATGACGTCATCCAAGATGGCGTCCCTTACATTCTGATTGGCTGATAGAATTCTATCAGCCAATAGGAATCAAGGTTGAAAGGCAATTATCCATGTCTGGGTTGTGCTCAGTGTAATTCAATGATTAAAGGAAACTGTATTGCCCAGATTAATGATAATAAAAAAGGGAGATAAAAGGTTTTTTATACATGTGATACAGATTTTGTTGTGTATCTCCTTAAATGCCCATGTGGGCATGGCTATATAGGGGAAACTATTCGCCCTGTCAAAGATAGGATTAGCGCTCACAAATCCAGTATTAGAAATAGAGATATGACACAGCCAGTGTCTGCTCATTTTACTATGGCAGGACATACTGTGAGTCAATTAAGGTTTCAGATAATTGATTGTATCCCTAAACTTAGGAGAGGGGGCAATAGGGAAACCCTCCTGAAAAAAAGAGAGGTTTGTTGGATACATCAGTTAGGCACCCTTTATCCGATAGGTTTAAACAGAGATTATGATTTACATTTGTTTCTGTAAAATCTGTTTATGTATATTTTTATGCTTTTTTTCTTTTCAAGATTAAATTAAAAATTGTATAGTTAATAATGAATTTTGGAAATTGTTTTTAAACAAATTTTTATTATAATCTACAGGTGGAGCTCCCACTGTTTAATGTCCACTAGATGGCAGTATGTTGTAGAGAAGATGATATGCATATGACATTAAGGAGTTAATCTGTTAATCACAGGTGGTATAAATTGAGGTGCTTTACCTGTAATGTACAGCATGAATAAGGGCTATGTAGGCCCGAAACATAGCCATTGTTTTATTCTCTGATATTTTAATAAAGGATGTTTTCCTAAAAAGAAACAGTGCTGGGAGTATTCTATTACTCTGTCTATACCTTTGGGGACTGCAGGAACCTTTTTCTCCTGTGCACTTTACACAGTTGGATTGGATTTGGCGATATTGTGCTGTACCTATACTCATTTGTGGTTTTATATATATATATATATATATATATATATATATATATACACACACACACACACACAATATATTATATTCCTGTAATCTTAAATTTAAACAGCTTTTCTTTGAGTTGACATCCTCAAATGCTTCTTGTACAGATGACAAACCAATTTTTTAGTACAGTGTCCCTTTTAAGTAACGACCAGGAACTGTTCAGTGGTTTGGGACACTTGGGAGGCATGCAGTTAGGAAAAGCATCTCTGTTACAAACATCTCAACACTTCCTGGAGAGCTTTACAGGACTGGGGGTGTGGGGGACATGGGGCGGGCTGCAGGTGTGCTGTAAGCAAGGTGAGTTGGAGCGTGTCATGGTAGCAGTCATAACAGTCTCTAGTTTTGTGTTGGAAACCAGTACATTTACCCGGAAGGAGAAGAAGCTGTGTGAGGGACAGTGGGGATGAGCTCTCACACTGTGATAATCCAACAATATTCAGGACTGTTGGAAGTTCTGCTTTTTTTTTTACAGCTAATTTGACTTTTCTCTGAAAAAAATAAAAAAACACTAAAACCAAAATTAATCTTTACTGATTCAGATAGAGCATACAGTTTTAAGAGACCTTCTAATTTACTTCCATTATCAAAGTGTGCACAGTCTTTTGATATGCACACTGTCTGAGGCACCAGCTACTACTGAGCATGTGCAAGAGTTCACAGTGTATACATATTTGAGTCTGTGATTGGCTAACGGCTGTAACATTGGCAACAAACAAATTAATGGAAACTTTGAAATTTGTTACAAATAATTCTACTGCTCATTTAAAACTCAGACTGAGTTCTATTCCATTGTCTTTTTATTGTGCATTTTTGATTATGGAAATTCTAATATATTTAATGGTTCTTTAATGTTGGCTAAACTTCTACAAAGATACTAATGACAACATACTTGCTATTAAGTGCTGCAACTCCTACTGTGCTTCTTGGTGTTGACATACTGGCCACATAATTCCACTGTCGTGCTTGGGGGTCCCATCTTTCAACAGTATTAAGGTAACTCCAACCATCATGTCCTCCAACAGCATATAAAGGTCCTTCTAAAACAGCTACGCCTGATGTTACAAATAAATAATATATAATTGCATATTTAATTTATTCCTGGGCAATAACTTGCAAATATTTATAAATCTGTATTCATAAATCAAATTTATAGCAGATGTAATCAAGACTAATTAAACAATGAGAAATTAAAGCTCTTCATTCTCTGTAGACTTATAAAACATTGCATATTTAATCACTGCAGCTTGAAATGAACATTATTAATTTAAAGCGTAGACCTTGAGTTCAGGTTATTTTGCATATGCCCTGCTGCTTGTGTGAGGAATTGTATTTAAAATGTAGACGATCTATAACCATGTATTATTTAGTTGCATTACTAATTAGAAGCTTGGAAAAGATTCTCTTTTTCATTGTTGACAGATAAGGTTTTTGTGTCCTGGTTAGAAAATATGAGTTTGTTTTTAATGGCTATAGAAGGAGAAGTTAAAATAAAATAGGATTTATTGTTTTTGTTGTGTTTTGTGATACATTTTAATCCTGTAAACACTGCAATAAATTTACATACATACATATAAAACAGTGTGTTAGTAAGAGTTTAAAAAGAATCCATAACATTACATGAAAACCTTTTAAGAATTTTTATAACATGTTGAAATCGGAAATGGGAATAATGAAATGCATCAAATTTTGTGTTTTACCAAATCTTTCAGTGCACTGTCATTAATTTATATTTGTACGTCATTTTAGAAAGATATTAAAAATATGTCATTCCATATCAGCTTACCGCTGATTTATTTCACAGTAAAAAAGATGCAACAGGTATATATATATATATATATATATATATATATATATATATATATATATATATATATATATATTAGGAATTTGTTTCGGACAAAGTTTTCATAACGAATATTTGAGGAAATTAATTTTGCTGGATATTCGTTCCCTGTACTGTTCATGTTTTCATTTAGTTTAAAACAAAACAAAAAATTAATTTTGTTAAAAAATGAGTTCAGGTTCCCTGATGCCGAGCGTGCTAAACCTCCTGCGCAGCCAGGGACCTATCAAGAAGATGATCGGGTTAGTGTGCTCTCCAGATCACGTTAAGGTAAGTATAAAACCTTTAAAAAAATAATTAAAAGAAACGAATAAATACTGATGAATTTTGTCAGTATTTTTTAATTTCTTTAAATTTTGTTGGTGCATTCATTCTAATAATTATTTTCGTTTACTAAAATGAATATTTGATTTTCGGTAGAAATGTAATCCAATAGTAGTAAAGAGATCTGCACTTACTTGATTTGTAGAAAGTATTACAAATTTATTTTAGCAATAAATTGTTAATATTTTCTATAAATCCAGTGAGTGTAGAGCTTACAACTATTATGTTCCCTGAACCTTTGGAGATGAACTACAATGAGATGTGAGTGTGGGCGCAGCAATATGGCATTTTCTGTGCAATACATAAGGAAGAAAACTTTGTCATTCAGATGAAACACAGGCTTATAATGTCACATTTATGTCCTTTGGCAATTTTTCGCAATCTGAACTGAAAATAATTTTTAGTAATACAGTTAAAGCATTTTCCCTTCCTGTAATTTAACTCTAAAAATTGTAGGCTTTACAAAATCCCCTGAGTTTCTTTAAAATAATGGGTGCTGCCATTTTGAAATATAGGTTTCCTTATCTAATCTCTTCTGCGGAGGAAAATTATGGACGGGTAAATGTGTCAACAATGTGTGTATATTATAGCAATGTTAAAATGTTAAAAAATAAACAGTTAAATGGCTACTTTAATATTTCACATAGCTGTTGTTTGTACACTTTAACTAACTCTAATTGTACTTAACAGACATACGCCTAGATTACGAGTTTGGCGTTAGCCTTAAAAAGCAGCGTTAAGGGGTCCCAACACTGCTTTTTAACGCCCGCTGGTATTATGAGTCAGGCAGGAAAGGGTCTACCGCTCACCGCTTTATAGAAATTAAAACTCAATGCTTATTTCTTAATAATTTAAAGAACTAATATAATGTAAAATAAAGTAACTGCATATTATTCTCAGGCTAATCATTGTTTGGAATACATCATTATGGGCAAGATTTATCATGAGGCCAATTCCCCGATCGGTTGCAGACTCGCTCATTTGAGTCTGCAACTGATATTTATGAAGCAGTGATTTAAACTGCTGCTTCATAAACGCTCTCACCAATTTGGAGTTGGCAGATGAAAATCACCCTGGATTCATTCGACCGGGGTGATTAACAAGCCCTACTCTCACGCAATTGGTTGTGTGAGGGTAGGGCGGCAGACCTGCACAAACGTTTGCTTGTACAATGTTAAACAAATGTGCCCAACAAGCTGGGATCAAATGTGGACAGGTTCAAAATATGTGAATCCTGTTCGCTTGCAGATTTATAAATCTTGTCCTATATCTAACATTTATTTTATTAATGACAAATTTATTTTAAAAGGGACATATTTAGACTTAAAGCCATAAGACAAAAGACAAACTATTTATCCAATACATACAGAACATAAACTAGAAAACATAATTCAATTCAAACATAACAACATTTGCAACTATTCTTTCTATCTTATTTTATCCGGTACATAAAGTGACCAACAAGAGTAACACTTGCTATTTATCAATCACATTTTTATCAGTATTACTATTCTTACCCAAGCCATGTCTGTTAGTTGACATTGGTGGCATCATAGACCATAATTTAGCTACAGGATTGAAACATTCCACAGTGTTTGAGGTTTTTAGTCCATCTCTACCACCCACAACATACAGCTTGTTGTCAATCACAGCTACTCCAAATTGCAAGCGTCTACTATTCATTGTGCTAATCTGTATCCAGCTGTTTGTCCTCAAATCATATTTCTCTATGGTAGTGGCACCTTTAAAAGATAAAAAAATGCACCAGTGAGATATATGTTATAGTAACACAGAATCATTTCTGAAAGACAGCTTTTAATAAATGTTAAAGGCTGAAGCAGGTTTTTATTGAACTTACAACATTTTTGAGTATCTTATGCCTTTAAGAAAAAAAAATCAAATGATGTCTTTTACTATAATGTGTGAAAAAATAACATTCTAATGTGTCATTATTTTGTTAAAACATTGATTCCTGCATATAACTATTCAAAGGGGCTAAAAACACATAGATACATTAAGAACACAAAAACATTACTGAGACCTAGGGATAGTCTAGTCAAAATTAAATGTTTATGATTCAGATAGAGTATACAATTTTAATCCACTTTCTACTTAACTCCTATTATTAATTTTTCTTCATTCTCTTGGTATCTTTATTTGAATGTAAGCTTAGGAGCCGGCCCATTTTTTGGTTCAGCAACTTGGTAGTGCTTGCTGATTGGTGGCTAAACTTTGACACCAATCAGAAAGCGCGAACCATGAGCTGAACCAAAAATGGGCCGGCTCCTAAACTTTCATTTATGCTTTTTTCAAATAAAGATACCAAGATAACAAAGAAAATTGATAATAGGAGTAAATTAGAAAGTTACTTAAAATTGCAATCTCTATCGGAATCATGAAAGTTTAATTTTGACTAGACTATTCCTTTAACATATCTGGTGAGCCAAGAACAAGAGGCATATGTGTGTAGCCACACTTACATCTAGATTACGAGTTTTGCGTTAGAGGCTGTGCAGTGTTAACGAGCAGTTTATGCTCACCTCTCACTTACAGACAGCGCTGGTATTACAGGTTTTTACAAACCAGACCAGAAGTGAGCGTTGAGCAAAATTTTGCTCATTACCGCACTCCAATACCAGCGCTGCTTACGTTAGCGGTGAGCTGGTGTAACGTGCTCGTGCACGATTTTCCCATAGGAATCAACGGGGAGAGCCGGCTGAAAAAAAGTCTAACACCTGCAAAAAAGCAGTGTAAAACTCCTTAACGCAGCCCCATTGATTCCTATGAGGAAATAAAATTTACGTTTACACTTAACACCCTAACATGAACCCCGAGTCTAAACACCCCTAATCTTACACTTATTAACCCCTAATCTGCCGCCCCCGACACCTACATTATATTATTAACCCCTAATCTGCCGCTCCGGACACCGCCGCCACCTACATTATAGTTATGAACCCCTATTCTGCTGCCCCCAACATCGCCGACACCAACCTAATATTTATTAACCCCTAATCTGCCGCCCCCAATGTCGCCGCCACCTACCTACATTTATTAACCCCTAATCTGCCGCCCCCAATGTCGCCGCTACTATATAAAAAGTATTAACCCCTAAACCTGTCTAACCCTAACACCCCCTAACTTAAATATAATTTAAATAAATCTAAATAAAATTCCTATCATTAACTAAATAATTCCTATTTAAAACTAAATACTTACCTATAAAATAAACCCTAAGCTAGCTACAATATAACTAATAGTTACATTGTATCTAGCTTAGGTTTTATTTTTATTTTACAGGCAATTTTGTATTTATTTTAGCTAGGTACAATAGTTATTAAATAGTTATTAACTATTTAATAACTACCTAGCTAAAATAAATACAAAAGTACCTTTAAAATAAAATCTAACCTAAATTACAATTACACCTAACACAACACTATAATTAAATGAATTTCCTAAATTAAATACAATTAAATACACTTAAATAAAATTAGCTAAAGTACAAAAAAAAACACTAAATTACAGAAAATAATAAACAAATTACAAGATTTTTAAACTAATTACACCTAATCTAATCCCCCTACCAAAATAAAAAAGCCCCCCCAAAATAAAAAAAGCCCTACCCTACACTAAATTACAAAAAGCCCTTAAAAGGGCCTTTTGTGGGGCATTGCCCCAAAGTAATCAGCTCTTTTACCTGTAAAACAAATTACAAATCCCCCCCAACATTAAAACCCACCACCCACACAACCAACCCTACTCTAAAACCCACCCACGTCATCCAAGATGGTGTCCCTTCAATTCTGATTGGCTGATAGAATTCTATCAGCCAATCAGAATTGAAGGGACGCCATCTTGGATGATGTCACATAAAGGTACCTTCATTCGGTGTTAGCCGTCGATTGAAGAGGATGCTCCGCGTTGGATGTCTTGAAGATGGACCTGCTCTGCGCCAGATGGATGAAGATAGAAGATGCCATCTGGATGAAGACTTCTGCCCGTCTGGAGGACTACTTCGCCCGGCTTGGATGAAGACTTCTCCCGGCTTCGTTAAGGACTTCGGCCCAGTTGGATGAAGACTTCTCCCGGTGAGGTGATCTTCAAGGGGTTAGTGTTAGGTTTTTTTAAGGGGGTATTGGGTGGGTTTTGTGGGTGGTGGGTTTTAATGTTGGGGGGGATTTGTAATTTTTTTTACAGGTAAAAGAGCTGATTACTTTGGGGCAATGCCCCGCAAAAGCCCTTTTAAGGGCTATTTGTAATTTAGTGTAGGGTAGGGCTTTTTTTTATTTTGGGGGGGCTTTTTTATTTTTTTAGGGGGATTAGATTAGGTGTAATTAGTTTAAAAATCTTGTAATTTATTTATTATTTTCTGTAATTTAGTGGGGGGGGTTGTACTTTAGCTAATTTTATTTAATTGTATTTAATTGTATTTAATTGTATTTAATTTAGGGAATTAATTTAATTATAGTTTAGTGTTAGGTGTAATTGTAACTTAGGTTAGGTTTTATTTTACAGGTACTTTTGTATTTATTTTAGCTAGGTAGTTATTAAATAGTTAATAACTATTTACTAACTATTGTACCTAGTTAAAATAAATACAAACTTCCCTGTAAAATACAAATAAAACCTAAGATAGATACAATATAGGTAAGTATTTAGTTTTAAATAGGTATTATTTAGTTAATGATAGTAATTTTATTTAGATTTATTGTAATTATATTTAAGTTAGGGGGGTTAGGGTTAGACTTAGATTTAGGGGTTAATAACTTTAGTATAGTGGCGGCGACGTTGGGGGCGGCAGATTAGGGGTTAATAAATGTAGGTAGGTGTCGGCAATGTTAGGGATGGCAGATTAGGGGTTAATAATATTTAACTAATGTTTGCGTGGCGGGAGTGCGGTGGTTTATGGGTTAATATATTTATTATAGTGGCGGTGATGACCGGTTCGGCAGATTAGGGGTTAAAAATTAAATTTTAGTGTTTGCGATGCGGGAGGGCCACGGTTTAGGGGTTAATAGGTAGTTTATGGGTGTTAGTGTACTTTTTAGCACTTTAGTTAAGAGTTTTATGCTACGGCGTTGTAGTGTAAAACTCTTAACTACTGACTTTAAAATGCGGTACCAGTCTTGACAGGAGAGGGTCTACCACTCACTTTTTGTCAGACTCGTAATACCGACGCTATGCAAGTCCCATTGAAAAAATAGGATACGCAATTTACGTAAGTGGAATTGCGGTATTTCCGTAATCTAGCCGTTAGTTTCCTGTAGTGCATTGCTGCTTCTTAGCTTACCTAGGTATGCTTTTCAACAATAGATACCAAGAGAATAAAGTAAATGTAGTAAAATAAGTAAATTGAACAGTCTCTTAAATGTTCATGCTCTTCCTGAATAATTTAATTTTCATTTTGACTTTCATGTTCCTTTGAATAATAACTAAAATACCAAAAAATACTTTTCATATGTTTCTCACTATTAAAATTATACTGGAATGACAAGTTGCATTATTTATTTTCTTTAATATGATATTGGAGAACATATTACAAGGAATGTGTTCTTTTTTTAGGCTTCCACAGCTGTAAACGTTTAACCTAAAAATGTTATTAACATTTGCATGTGTGGGATTTTTACTTCTTTAGTTTTGGGATTAAAGGTAGGGGTTTCAAATATAAATTGGGACACATTTTAAGTCCTTAATTTTACTGACACTTCAAAAACTAAATAATTGGTTTCCAACATCAAAGAGTTGTTTCAATGTCTCTTATAGGGCCTTGAACACATTTTTTTTTTGTGCTGAGAGCACTGAAGTGGCATTTTTATCTAATTCACTGCAACCTGAAAAGGATAAGCTGCAAACTAGAGCCCTAAGTGACATTTTATTGATTGTGTTTGTCTTTCTATCACTCTGAATGAAGGTGACACAGCGGAGATCAAAAAAAATACTGTTGTAGAATTTCATCAACCTTACTGTGACTTTTAGTTTTAATATAGCAAAAATAAAACATTTACAGTTACAGTATTTTCAAATAAAGATATAATCAGATAATCCAAAATATTATTATTAACATCTATCTATCTATCTATCTATCTATCTATCTATCTATCTATCTATCTATCTATCTATCTATCTATCTATCTATCTATCTATCTATCCGTCTGTCTGTCTATCTATCTATCCATCTGTCTGTCTATCAATTTATGTATTTATTTATCTCTGTCTATATGTCTGTCTTTCTATGTATCTCTGTATGACTATCTATTTCTATTCTGCTCACCTAACATAAAAGTAAAAACATAAATAAATAGGTAAATAAAGTAAAGCACACGTGCAGACATACACATACAAAATATAGTATGTGCAGAGTTTGTGCAGGAGATGCAAAAACACAGCATACCTATGAATCTGATGTATTCTGCAGTTACAGGTGAAGCTAGGAACCTAATCAGAGATGCAGCTAATGACATCACTAGTGGCTCAGAGCAAGTGACACTGGGAGCTGCAGAAGTTGAAGTGATTGTCAATTTTCACTGTTTTGAAAGTATAAATATCTAGAGAATAAGTATATTAATCATACCGCCACTTTCATTTGTTAATAAAATGTTTAATTTAATTTTTATCTCCATTTCTAAATATCGTATTTTCACTATACCTGCTCCTCCCGCTCTCCACTTCCTTATTCTCTGCAATATTATGTATACAGCGGTCCCACCCGCTGTTTACGTAGTGGCAATGCGCGCTCCCGTCTCAGTTACACACTGCGCATGCGTCAAACAACGATTCCGCTGTCAATCAACATAGTATTCAGTGAATCAGTACATTCACTGAATACTATCGTTGGATAGCCGTTGGATAGCGCAGCAAAGATCTCATCCTCCATCGCGCAATCCGTATATTCTTTCAATAAGAAATGAACTCAGGGAAATTTGCAAATGCGCATGCGTGAATTGTGAACGAGCTTCTGAGAAGCATGTTGTAAGCGGAGTCTAACGCAAGCGCAATACGGACGCGTGACGACATACAAAGGGGTTGGGTCCCCCTGTGGTTAGCGCTGTTATTGGTTATGCTGATCGTGGCTAAAAATGACAACGAGCAATAGCAAATGCCGGGTGGAGGATTATAATGACAGCGGACAGCTAAAAACATTGAAAATAACGGTAACTGCGAATAGATAAGTAAAATGATGAATGAAACTCATGTTATTTAAAGGTCAATGTCACGCAGAACTTGAGTGATGAAGCAGAGTTTACATTCACTTTGAGTTATTAGTAAGTAAAGGCTGTGACACACTGCAAGCGATGCGGCGCGAGGCGATGCAGCTGCTTCGCACCGCGTTGCATCGCTTCTAAAGTTCAATTATTTCATCTCTGAGCGCTCAGCTACGCGACCTGACGCAGCAGAGTGCTCAGAGATGAAAAGGCAGGACACACTGAGCGCGCACAGCTGCATCTACACGCTGCGCACCGCTCCGCTTGCAGTGTGTCACAGCCTTAAGAGACATTTCTGTTGTTCCTGTAATAACTCTGCCTTTTGACCCTTATTTTTGTATTTCTAGGTAAACAGCAAGGAAAGTTTGCCAACTGGCTCTCAGCATATGTAATAATGGATTACAGAGTAAGGAGGGAATTGGATATAATCTATATCAGGCCACAAATAATACCATAATGCCAGTCAGTTAGTCACACAAGAGCTAATCTGTGTACTGACAATCTTACCCTTTAGGCCCTTTAATGTATGACATGTACTGTATATATGTCCACATGATCCTTAAGGTTGTTAAAGGGACACTGAACCCACCTTTTTTCTTTAATGATTCAGATAGAGCATGCAATTTTAATCAGCTTTCTAATTTACTCTTGCTATCTTTATTTTAAAAAGAAGGCATATAAGCTAAGGAGCCAGCTATTTTTGGTTCAGTACCCTGGACAACACTTGTTTATTGGTGCTGTCCAATAAGCAAGGAAAACCCAGGATGTGAACCAAAAATGGACCGGCTTTTACACTTACATTCTTGCTTTTCAAATAAAGATAGAAAGAGAATGATGAAAAACTGATAATAGAAGTAAATTAGAAAGTTGCTTAAAATAGCATGCTCTATCTGAATAATGAAAGAAAGAAAAAATATGTTCAGTGTCCCTTTAATATCTAAGTCAGCATTCATACAACATTAGACTTATTGTTCTGTCATATATTATGTAAATAATAGTTTAATCAATTAAATGCATATATGAATGACCTCATGTGTGACATCACATGCCATATGTGCGTGTGCACAAGGCTTATCTGCATATGGTAAGGAACATCCATGAAATAAACTGTATAACAGAACATGTAATGTTTCTTAGAAGGCTTTTTACAAATTAAATTATAGTGTCAAACATTTTGTTAGTTAAATTTGTTGCATATTGCAAATGTCATATGTACTGCAAGCTGGATTTTATTGCATTTCAGATACAATTTTTATATCAAATGGCATTCATTAATGTAGAAGTGGACAATATGATTACCATTTTATTATTATTGAAATACTAAACAGATAGCAATATATTGTTAAATAGTAAATATTCGTTACAGGTACATAAAACACAAACATTTTCTTATAGATAAAATTATTATAAGAAATTATATAGCAGTATTTTTGCAAAAATGTCTTTGAGCACTAGATGGCAGCAGTGTTTCCCCAACAAATAACTTCAAACAGACAGTAAAGTCAAAATTAAATTGCATGTAATTTTAAATAATTTTCTAATGTTCTCATGGTATCCTTTTTTGAAAAGCATACATAGGTGGTCTCAGGAGTAGTAATGCACTATTGAAACTAGGGACTGCACATGTAAGCCTGTTTTCATTGGCTCACCCAATGTGTTAGCTAGCTCCCAGTAGTATATTGCTTCTCCTTCAGCAAAGGATACCAAGAGAATTAAGAAAATTAAGCAACATTGCTAATAGGAGTAAATTATAAAGTTTGTTATAATTGTATCTGTATCATTAAATAAAAAAATGTGTTTCATGTCCCTTTAAAAGCATTCTTGAAAGACTGCTGCAATAAAACTTCCCAGGCACGTGCACATTTGTGAGCCTACCTACCTGCTTTTCAAAAAAGAATAATAAGATAATGATGTAAACTTGATAATAGAAGTAAATTGCAAAGACAGTTTTTTTTTATTGTACATTCTATATAAACAAGTATTTTGGGATTATGTCTCTTTAACAGTTCAATAAATATAAAAATGTATCTAGTAATGTTTCAGTTTGATAAGATGACACCTCTCAAACCCTTGGTGTTTTCTCTGGCATGGGAACCATTACCACCTTAACATGTTTACTTGTTATTGGATAATTTTGTATTATAACTCTTTTGAGAGAGTTTTTGTGAAAACACCATTCATACAAGCTCATGTTCTTTTATTATAGCCAACTTTACTTACTGTGGGTCCAATCAAAATAAGTTAGAGAAACTTATGTAATGATTTTAATCAGAAAACCACCATTAAAGTCTATGGGGATTATAGATAAAAAAAAAATAATAGTTTGTTTATTTTTTTGTTCTAAGAATAATCAGTAATTTAAAGTAGAACTCTAAATCATTTTCATTTTACCTTTTGTAGCATCCATTCCACCAACAGCATAAAGTGCTCCAACAGTAGACTTTCGAGGTTTGGTTCTTGGACTCTGCATCATCGACCTCCTTTCAGGTAAAAGATGATACTTCATGGCTTCCATGAGAAATTTTTGGCACTCTAAGTCATTGGCAAACATTGGACTGTTCTCAAGGTCTGCAAGCAACTGTAGTAGAACATCTATTTAATAAGCCACACTATATATCAATAAAATATATAAAATAAAATATATAAAAATATTACTACTTAATATACTACAATATGGATGTTATTTATCATCTGATTTAGACACATTGACAAATAAGCTCTAGAGACAGACCCCATAAGCTACTGTATTATATTTTGAGAAATTAATAAATACATTATTATTATTATTCTTTATTTATAAAGCGCCAACAGATTCTGCAGTGCTACCCATGGGTACAAGGATACAAGTACAATGGAGAAACAATACAATAAAAGACAACACTTTACAGACAAATACAGAGGGAATTGAGGGCCCTATTCCTGTGGGAACTTACAATCTAGATGGGTAGGAGGATGGGAAACAGGAGGTGGGGACTGCAAAAGTGAGAATCATATTAGAGAGGAGATATATGAGGGTAACTGTTAGGTTAGTGAAGTTAATTTGTTAATGAGTAGGGGGATAGGCTTCCCTGAACAAAAAGGTCTTTAGGGAATGTTTAAAGAAGGAGAGGTTAGGTGAAAGTCTGACAGCTCAAGGAAGTGCGTTCCAGAGGGTTGATGCCGCACGAGAGAAGTCCGGTAGTCTAGCATGAGAGGAGGTGATGGTAGAGGAAGCAAAGAGCAGGTCATTGTTGGATCTTAGGGGGAGGGCTG